>NC_135505.1:124268798-124568798 GCF_052857255.1 Amblyomma americanum
CCTACTTCCCAGTTTCGTGTAATATGACCTAAGGCTATTATATATCGCAGAGGAAAGCGGTATCAGGAAGCAGGACAGGAAGGGACGTACTCAATAGACTAGAGTTCTCATTCATTTAGAGTACGGAGTACAGGGGGGACTTGAAAGACCAGCTTAGAATCAAGCTCAAGGTGCAGTTCATTACAAGAATTATGCACACGGAATTTCATAAAAAAACAAGGAAGGCTAGAGTGAACGCCATCAGGAGAACTTGGGGCAGGATGAAAGAGGCAATTTACGTGGACGTGGCAAGACTGGCCAATGGGATATCAACTATAGCGTGCACGGATGCGCAAGATAAATTAGTTAATGGGGCACCAGTTCGATGCCAGGAAATCCCCCAGGCGGAGGTGGTGGCGATTGCTTCGGCGATGGCTTCCCGGAAGGTCTCGTGTGTGATTACGGACTCCAAGACTGCATTTATTGACTATACGAGGTGATGGACAGGTAAACACGCAGGCAAGACACTTAGGACTAAAGAAGATAGACTTTAAATTCATGGTCATATGGATTTCAGGACACTCTGGGGATGCTGAAACCGAACGTGTTCACGCCGCTGCCCGCGCACTATTAGCCAAGACACCTCAAGGTTGGCAGGAGCAGAACTATTCCGAGCCGCAATTCAGCTATACGGATTTACTCCAACATTTTAGATTAACGAGGAAAGTGTACGCCGAACTGCACAAAAAATCCAAACAGGAAGCGAGGAGTCATCCTAAGGAAATTGCTTTCGGATACTTATATAAGTCTTGTCAAATTTATATGATCCGCATTGCGCCTTCTGCGATGACGTGGCTAATTTATACCATACGGTATGGGCATGCCAGGAAAACCCTGCTTTATCACGAATCAATGACCTAGCAACTGAGCACCGGGAGGTGGCACTGTCCAGCTTACATTGGGAATTTTGTTGGTGAACCGGGATATAGCGGCGACAGAAGCCATTGGGCTCCTGGAATGAGGGCCCACGCAACCATTCTGTGTGTCACATATAATAGGGAGTCTGAATGAAAAGTATGAAGGAAAGAGGTTTGAAGAAGACGAAGAGGATGGCGATAAGGATGACATAGATTAACTGAGGACTAAAGATGGTTTATGGTGTATGGGGGTTAAACGTCCCAAAGCGACTCAGGCTATGAGGGACGCCGTAGAGAAGGGCTCCGGAAATTTCGACCAGCTGGGGTTCTTTAACGAGCACTAGCATCGCACAGTACACGGGCCTCTAGAGGAAGATGAAGAAGTATTCAGTTGGATGGGAAGAGATGATTCGTGGAGATGAGAAGAAGGAGAAGACGACGACAAGGATTACGTGGACTAACACCCAGGCTATAAAAGGGCGAGGGGGCAGAGGCACGGGGGGGGGGGGGGGGAGAACAGAGAAGCGGAGGCTCCGGCGGGTCAGGGACGCTTCTGCTGGAAGAGAGCGACGCCGGCTACTGCTCCGGTGAGCTCGCGTTCTACGGCTTCGTATCGTAGATCTCCTGCCGTTCCTGAGCCCGTTCCGGGGAGTCAGTGGAGGTCGCTACCACATACTACGGCCAGGGGTGTCTCCAGCGCTGTTTCCACCCATCCGGGTGGTGCACCCCACGCCAATAACACCGGCATCACCTCCATGGGCGTTTGGACCGGGAGCTTGTACGACGCAGCCAGCGAGGTCGCCAGCGACGCCAGCTTCTGCCCGTCGCACGCCATCTCGACGCCGGCTACTGGACCCATACAACGCCGGACCCGCACCGAACCAACCGTGAGCACGAACGCCGACCGCTACGAGTAGAACGCTAGTAGTAGACGCTAGTAGCAGAGTTCCCGGGTCGTGTGTAATGATAGTCTCTGTGTTCTGTGTTAGTTTTGTGTTGTAGTGTATGTGTCACGTAGGGTGTATTAAATGTGCGTCTGTGTGGGTACACCTGTCGCCTAGTCCATTCTTTCGGTCCGAGTGTTCTCCGGGTAGATCCGTGACAAAGATAAGAGGCGAGTCTGTGCCGGGATTCATCATTTCCGTTTTTCTTTTTGCATTGTCTCGGATCGTTCCGATTTCTTGACGGCAGAATGTATAGATTTGGGAAAAGCGTTAGAACTGGCGCTCAAGCTAGGGTTAAGCAAGGAAGATGCGATGCGTCTCTATGAGGAGGTGGCAAAGAAGAGGCAGAAAGAGGAGGCAGATAGGCAGATAGAGGAGAGGGCGCAAGCACGCGCAGACGCTCGAGAAGCAGAAGAGCGGGCGGATAAAAGAGCTTGCGAGGCAGAGAGAAGAGCTCGCGAGGCAGAAGAACAGGAGAAAAGAAGGATAGAACGAGAGAAAGAGTTTATTTTGTGGACACAGGCGCATGTCGCAGGAGGATATGAGGAGATCACGGACAGTGATCAGCGTTTCTTAGCGGGTAAAGAATCTCCTAGACCGGCCAGAGTTTCTCCAAGGAAGCTGATGACTCCTTTCGATGACAAAATAGATGACCTGGACGCATATCTGCAACGATTCGAGCGGATCGCTTTGAGGCAAGGCTGGGAGCGCGGTGAATAGGCCACGGCATTGAACATGTGTGTAGGAGGCACCGAACGTGTTTGGGAGGATGCCTGCTGCTGATTCCATGGACTACGAGAAAGTCAAGATGGCACTCCTCCAAAGATTCAGGCTTACAGCTGAGGGTTTTCGGGAGAAATTTCGCACCGCCAAACGTGAGGATTCTGAAACCGCTAAGCAGTTTTCCTGTGGGCTGACCAACTATTTCGATAGGTGGCTTGATATGTCAAACACAGAAAAGAGTTTTGAAGCGTTGCGTGACAAGCTTGCGACAGAGCAGTTTTCAACATGTTGCAAGCTGGCCCTATACCTGAAAGAAAGAAAGTTGTGTTCAGTAGAAGTGTTTGCCAACACTGCAGACCAATTCCTCGAGGCTCAAGGGCTGAGAAATATGAGTAAGGCAAGGGAGGGAACACAAAAGGTCCTAGAGACAGATGTGACAAAACCAAGAGCATGTGGCGGTGCATCTGAGGCGCCAGTAAGGTGTTTTTTTTGTGGCAGGGTGGTATACCGTGCAGTTGACTTTCGGACTAGTAACGTTGCTCAAAAGACACAGTCAGTGTGTCAAGGTTGTAAGAGAAGGGGTCATACTCTGGATGAGTGCCGATACAGAACGCAGGACCGAGCTGCATGCGTTGTCGACTCTCGGGCAGAATTTTTGACACCACGTGAAGGAGAGAAAACGCCGCTGGAAAATGAGGCAGTGAGTGGAACACCCAAGTCGAAAGCAGCAATACCGGTGGTGGTTGGGCAAACAGGGGACCGTCCCATATTGGTGCTCAGAGACAGCGGAGCCAACACAGTTTTGGTGCGGAGAAGCCTGGTGAAGGACGAGGATCTTACAGGGGAAGCGTCGGCCGTCACTCTGGTAAACAGCACAGTAAGGTACCTTCCCGAAGCCAGAATTCTAGTGTCCACGCCATATTATACTGGACAGGTAGTGGCAAAATCCGTAGAGCAACCCATCTACGATCTCATCTTGGGATACATTACGGGTGCAAGAAGTGTCGAAGACCCCGATCCCGAGTGGAGGATGCTCGACGCTGAAGAACATCCAAAGGAGGAAAGGCCCACGCAGCTCAGACGGGTGATGAGGCAGTCAGTTTCTCGTCGGGAGTGGAGACAAGAGCTCAAGCGACAGCCCGAGCAACGCCGTGTCCGCTCTCTAATGCCGTTACGATGTGTCTGAGCGTAACACCGGGGAAAATTGCAATTAGGCAAAGATAAGACACGAGCATGAAAACCTCCTTCGAAAGAGTCAGGGAAAAGGTGAAAAGAAAGAAGAGTCGTACGTCATTCGAATATCATTTGGTAAATAGTTTTCTGCACAGGGAATGCGTATTTAGCTCAGGAAGGCGGGTCCAACAGCTAGTGTTACCGAGTGATATGCGAGAGATTGTGCTACGCTTAGGACATGACGCCATTATGGCCGGGCACCAGGGTGTTCGAAAAGCGGTGTCTAGGATCACCGAGGAGTTCTTTTGGTCGGGTGTCCTGAGTGACCTTAAGCGCTTTCTTCGCTCATTTTACGTGTGCAAGAGCACACTTCCGAAGGGCCGAGTTGGTCCCGTACCTCTGGGCAAGATGCCAGCCATCGACCTACCGTTTCAAAGAGAGGCTATTGATATTGTGGGGCCAATCCCTCCAGTATCCGCCACACGCAATAAATATGTGCTTACTCTGGTTGATGTGGCCAATAGCTATCCTGACGCTATCCCATTGAAGACTTTTGACAGTATCTAAGTGGCGGAGGGTCTTGTGGAGATGTTTTCGCGTTATAGGTTCCAGAGAGAAATTTTGAGTGACCGGTGCTCGAACTTCACGTCGGAACTTATGGAGGAGGTTAACCGCATTTTGTCAGTAAGGTAGTTGCTAACAACGCCTTACTATCCCTTGTGTAAGGGGCTTGTAGAGCGGTTCAACGGCACCTTCAAAAATATGATCAAGAAAATGTGCCAGGAGAGACCTACTGATTGGGATAAATATCTCCCAGCTCTTTTGTTCGCTTTGCGCGAAGTTCCGCAAATGATTCTTGGTTTCTCGCCCTTCGAGATGTTGCACGAGAGAACCGTTAAAGGTCAACTTACAATCTCCAAGGTGCTGTGGGGCAATAGATTGCACCAAATCTCAAGACGACATACACATACGTTCTTGAGTTGCGGGACAAGTTGGAGGAAAGATGCAGGCTTGCTCATCAAGGCCTGGAAAGGGCGCGCGAATGCTATAAGGAATGCTATGACAAGAAAGCCACTCACAGAAATCTGAATCCGGGCGACAGGGTTCTCGTACCTCTACCCACGGATCATAATATGTTACTAATCCAATGGAAGGGCCCGTACTTTGTGACGCGGAAGAAAAATGACATGTATTGTGAATTATTGATAAACAACACTAAGAAGGTGTTTCATGTAAACATGTTGAAAAAAATACAAAGAAAGAGGTACTGTGCGGTATGCCCGCAACGTAGAATGTTCGGTAGTGGCCGAGGAGACAGGTTATGTTGCCGAGGTGGCCACGTGCAGTGAGGAGAAAAATGCAGGAGGGGATGAAGTACTAATGAACCCCAATTTGAAGACAAAATCACAGCTGTGCTCCAATTCGAGAAGGCGGAGTTTTCGGATGGGCCAGGCAAAACGGAGGTCATATGTTGCAAATATGACCTTTATACAGATAGAGCCAACTGTACAGCTCTAGCTATTTCTGAGATGTATCTAAGTTGTTGTTGTTGCTATTGTTATGTGGTTATAGAAGGGAGTGTGTTGTGGACATTTACATGTGTATTAAGGACACCGCACGGACAACGACAGTGGTGTGTTGATGTTCCGTAAGTGCAATTTGGTGTGCTTTTGGTGTGTGCTTGACATCCGCGGTGTGTTGTGTGCTGGGCCGAGAATCGCCACAGAAGATAGGTTGGCTAGGAGGCTTGACGATGAGGATGATGCGAGCAGTTTTTCTTGGAAAAACTCTTGAGAGAGGGTGCCCGTGTCAGATATAATAGAGAGTCTGAAATAAAAGTATGAAGGAAAGAGGTTTGAAGAAGACGAAGAGGATGGCGATAAGGATTACGTGGATTAACCGAAGGCTAAAGAAGATGAAGTATTCAGTGAGGTGGGAAGAGATGATTGGCGGCGAAGAGAAGAAGAAAACGACTACAAGGATTACGTGGGGTAATGCCAAGGCTATAAAAGGGCGAGGGAGAGCGAGGCACGGGGGGGAAGAACAGCGAAGCAGAGGCTCCGGCATGTCAGGGACGCTTCGGCAGGAAGAAAGCAACGCCGGCTACTGCTCCGGTGAGCTCGCGTTCTACGGCTTCGCATCGTGGAATTACTGCCGTTCCTGAGCCCTTTCCGGGGAGTCAACGTAGGACGCTACCACCTGCTACGACCAGGGGTTTCCCCAGCGTTTTTGCCACCCATCCGGGTGGTGCCCTGAACGCCAACAACGCCGGCATCACCTCCACGGGCGTTTGGACTGGGGGCTTGTACGACGCAGCCAGCGACGCCGCCAGCGACGCCAGCTTCTGCCCGTCGCACGCCATCTCGACGCCGGCTACTGGACCCATACAACGCCGGATCCGCTCCTAACCAACCGTGAGCACGAACGCCGACCGTTACGAGTAGAACGCTAGTAGTAGACGCTAGTAGCAGAGTTCCCGGGTCGTGTGTATTGATAGTCACTGTGTTTTTTGTTAGTTTTGTTAGTTTTATGTGCTAGTGTTTAGCCACGTAGGGTGTATTAAATGTGCCTCTGTGTGGGTACACCTGTCGCCTAGTCCATTATTTCGGTCCGAGTGTTCTCCAGGGAGATCCGTGACACGGTGTATTAAACATTTTTTTTTCTTCTGCAGTTTAACACAAGGCGCCATCGGCTGCAGCGATTGCACATTCCCTTCATGCAGTATGAACTAAATGCACCGATTACAAATCTGGTGTATCTATATGGGATAAATATGCCAAAAATTGGAAATTATACCAGGATTTAATTCACGACGTTTCGCTAGAAAGCCAGCGAAAAAGGCTGCTCCTCCAGCCACGATATCGTGAATTCAATCCTTTTTATCTTTTTCAATTTCTTTTTGTGACGTTATTCCTTATTGATCAACCAGCTGCCAAGAAATCACTTCTTATATATATATATATATATATATACGTGTGTGCGTGCGTGTGTGTGTGTGTGTTTGTGCGTGCGTGCGTGTGTATGTGCGTGTGTGTGTGTGTGCGTGTGTGCGTGTGTGTGTGTGCGTGTGTGTGTGTGTGTGTGTGTGGTTTGGCTTGGTTTATGGGTGTTTAACGTCCCAAAGCGACTCAGGCTACGAGTGATGCCGTAGTGAAGGGCTCCGGAAATTTCGAGAACCGGGGATTCTTTAACCTGCAATGACATCGCACAGTACACGGGCTTATAGAATGTCGCCCCCATGGAAATTCGACCACTGCGGCCGGGATCGAACCCGCGTCTTTCGTGTCAGCAGCCGAGAGCCATAAACCCTGAGCCACCGCGGCGGCTGTGTGTGTGTGTGTGTGTGTGTGTGTGTGTGTGTGTGTGTGTGTGTGTGTGTGTGTGTGTGTGTGTGTGTGTGTGTGTGTGTGTGTGTGTGTGTGTGTGTGTGTGTGTGTGTGTGTGTGTGTGTGTGTGTGTGTGTGTGTGTGTGTGTGCGTGCGTGCGTGCGTGTGAGTGCGCGCGCGCGTGTGTATTCGGACTCACGAATCGGATTGGGAGCTGAAGAAGCTTAACGGTATGCGACTTGAGCTATTTTCTGTAGTGTACAACGCCACGTGAGTAGGGCAAAGAATCTGAAATCTGGCCTTATATGAGCAATGCAGATGTTGTTCTTCCATGCTTTGTCATTAAAAGTGTTGGTGTGCAAAGAAATTCGCGAGGATTTTGCTGATATACACGATTGCAACGAGCACTGCGAAGTCACACGAAATCTTGGCGGTGAAAACCGCGTTTTAATTGCCACTTGTTTGGATCGTTATGTACTTGGCGCCTAGCGTTTTGCTACTCTTATTAGCCTCCTGTATAATCACATATTCATTTCTCATAAACAATGCATTGAATATCATCGAGAGGTGTCCCGGAAGGGTGTACAGTTATTTCGTTTTGTTTATTGCGCATAACTTAGCGTGATTTATAGTAGCTGGTGAGTCGTTCGTGCGAACTGCGGTAGTTAGCTGTATATTGCCATGAAGCTCCAGGCATGTGACAGTAATATTGTCTGCAGCGTAGCAGTGTTGCTAGTTTTCTGCTCTTGTCAAGAATGCTGTTGGACATTTTAGATTCAAAGTAACAACAGATACTGACTAAAGCCGCTGATGCTGTAATCCCTTCGTTTACTACCTCTGCTTTTTTGATACAGTTACACATACTTATGAAAGTATTGTAGGACAGGAAGCAATAGACGAACTTGTCACTTAGATATTTGTTCTTACAAGCTCTTTCTGCACGTTATTGTGAAAGAGTTGCTGCGAGGAGTGATCTTGCCGTTCAAGCTGTACCACGTCATTAATAGCTCCGAAGGCACTGACATCCACATCGAAGGAGTTTTCCTGCGTGTATACCTATTTATCTCCAAAACAGCTAGCAAGTATTACAGCTGTCTCTACATTTCATGCCTACGCAGCACAGCAAAAGCGTTCTGAGACGTTTTCTTCATCCGTGCTCATTTTTTGAGCCATTCGCACACCTTGGTGAAGCAACAACTTCCCCAATAGTCACCACAAGACTACAAAAGCCTATTTTTTTCACATTGCAAAGACAATTCGCAATTGAAGGCAGGAATTTGCGTTTGCCATCACTACCTGAAAAATTCTGCCAAGGTTGTTTCTGCAGGGAGCGATGCAGTTTATTGTTTTGAAAGCTTTTGTGCTCCAAAAACTTCGACAGCCGTTTTTGCATAAAACAATTTCGATCATAAACAGTAAACTGTAATGCATAACGAGGAAACATCAGACAATAAAAACCAGTGGCTTCCCGTATACAGCTTTGTTGCCGTATTAGCAAATTTTTGAGATTAAAGCACCTGCAATTGAAGCACATTTTCGGACGTTCTGCCAAGAAATTACATCTCCTCCCCGGTGAGCAGCCGTGATTGCAATGCAGACTTGTATCGTGCACCCTGACTTAAACTAGAGCCAGCATATTTGCAGGTCATAAGGCTATGGCGCAGGTGCGATGATTTAGGGGTTTATGAAACCTCCGAAGAAGGTGCGGGAACAAAATTGTCAAATGATTTCTTAATCTAGACTCACTGTTATCGAAAGCTTTAGGATACTTTGCCATCAGTTCGATTTCTTGAACCAATGTTCTCCATGAAAAGCAGCATTATTTTTCTGCTCTGATTGAAGCATATTCTTTGCATCTGGCTACATGGTGATGAAAACGTTTTTAAAGGCTACAGTATTTTCAAAAACGCAGATAGAAAGCTGTTAAAGATTTTGTCGTACGTACTTAAAGTACTGAGCTTTCGATACAAAACGTACAGAAAGGCCACACATATTTTCTTGACATCAACTGAAAGATTAAAAAAACTAAGCAACAAGGAACTGTGTATGTGCATATCTGCGCTCACCTTGTTTTTGAGGCATTGCATTCCATCAAACAATATGTGTGATGTGCAGATATCAGGACGATACCCTGATTGAATACTGCAACATTTTAAGTTGCAATTCTTGAGATCTGCTCCCTTTTCGTGAAAAAGAGCAAAATTTCCAAGAATAAGTTAAAACTGCCAAACCCTGCTAAAATTCTGAAACGCATTCTGCTATTTCCCCATCGCAAACGCAGTGTCTACTGTGTCTGCGGTTTTGTTCCATTGGCAAATTTTAAGAAATGATGTGCTCGGTTCCAAATTATGACTTAAACTCCTTTGCCGTTTGGCTCAATCTAGGTAAGTAACCTACATTAAAAAAGTAACAGGATTGCACTTGCCTGCAATCGTAAAATGCGAAAGTCTTTCTCTGTCTTTGTTCTCCTTTTATTTTTAATTTCTGCTAATTTCTGTTTTTTCTTGCTTTATTTTCCCTTTTATTGTTATATTTATGTTATTTAATTTCTATTTTTACTTTTTTCTGGTTTATTTTATTATATATGCGTTGTTTGAAAGTGTTACTTATTCAAGTTTTACGTTTTTGTTTTATTTACCGCAAACTTATGATTGACAGTTCGTGCGGGCAAGTTCCGTCTATAATTCCCGTCTATAACTTCTACATACAGCTCCCGCCTATTGCTTCTGTTTACGACTTTCATCCACGCCACTCACGAGCTAAGAAAGGCTCTTTCGCCTTAAAAAGGTAAAAAAATTACCTTCGCACGCATGTATCGTGAAGTCCTCTCTCTGTCATCAGATGTATACTAAAATGGGCTTGTTGCACCCTTACTATCGGTAATAATTTCTTAAAAAGGCTGTAACTCAGTAAGAATTCATACGAACCTTCTTGGCTTTTTAAAACGTGCCGTTAAACGGGCTAGAACTGTCGTCCTCCTTCTGAGTGCTCTTGAGAAGCAATACGATACTAATTTTACTGACCTCAATACACGCCAGCAGAGGCTTTAAATGTTCATAACAAGCCGCATATTTCGGCGCTAGAACCATATTGCTGGTTGCCGCTCCCGCGACCGTGTCGCGGCATGTGGAACACAATCACAATTGAGGGTCGCCGGCCGATAAAGTTTGTTGCTCGCTTTGATTTTTTGTTCTATATTCACTTCGAAGACACTCTGAATTCTATTCGCTCTCGTCGCTCGGTAACTACAGTGCTGTGGCGTTCAGTCCGACGTTGTGAGATGCAATCGACGTGGCCATGGCCATGTATAGACAAAGGCGATATTAGCAAACACTTCGGGTGGTTGTATTGAGCTCGAATCTGTATTTCTTTATACCTCTTATAGCTGAACTGTAGCTAATTGCCTTTAAATTTCAAGTTGCACACGCACTGAGCAATAAGCGCAATAAACGAGAATGCGTGTGTTTCCGCATTGCAAGAGTTGGAACACAAGCAATAGGAGGCTACTTTGGCGAAAGAAAATGGGTAAACTTTTTGCTGCGCTTCAATTAATATGACTTAGAGTGAGTATCAGAAGCTCGATAACGTGTTGACACTGAAGCTAAGCGAATGGCAAGCGCACAAGTTACGCACATAGGCCGCTAATTGTCAAACAGGAGATTAACATAAACTCTAAGGAGCATTAGGTGTGCGGTATGCTTGCGAGCGCTATGAGTACGCATTCGAAAACAATTTTTTTGTTTTCTTTCAATTCAGAACCCTGTTCAGGAAATAAATGACAAAGTAATAGCCCTGCAGCAGTTACAGCAAACTCGCACTTTGCGACAGTCATGAAGCAAGAGGGATGCTGGTGTGATTCTTCTCAAATACAACCTCAATCTGATTAGGGCCTTTACTGAAAGTTTCCATATGACAAGTTTCATAATTCAATAAGTTTCAATGCAATTTTTATGGAATCAGTATGGCTCATATGGAGTCGTACGGACTGTATGTAAGAATGTATAGAAATTTTCGGGCTTCGTATGACATCATGTAAACTCTATAAAAATTGCACAGAAAATAAATGAATAGCTTCTGGACTCCGTACAGAGAAGATATGAATTTCCTTATAATTTTTCTTATCTAACGTACTCCATATTTGTTTGGTTTGTTTGGTCCACAACTACCAAGTGACGTTGTGGACCAAACAGATGTAGAAAAATTTGTGATAGGTGTGAACGCGTTCCTGGAAGATTGCTGTGCAAATCTGTAATTCTGTGCATTTGAGTGTTTCTTTTTTTTAGCGAAGAGAATTGCACTTGTGTCTGTATATGTTTCCCTCCCTGTAATGACCCTCATGCAGAGGGTTAACAGTGTGAATAAATAAAAAAAATTAGTTAGGAGCGGCTCATATGGAACGTTTCAGCAGGGACTATTTGCTACGTGGCTGTCTTACTTCAGGCTGCTAGAGATACTTTACATGACTCCAATCAAAAAATATTCCCAGGGCTAGAACACAGTTTGCTAGCCAATAAAATCGAGGAAAGAATGGTTTATAGTACGCACGGCTGATGGCATATAGCCATTTGGGACGAGACGTTTGCAGAGTTGACTTAGTTTATTAGTAGTCATGCCCTTCCCCGGAAAATCCTTCGTTTTCTCATATGCTTCACTCGTGACCTTGACACAGCTCGACGGAAGTTTTCTGGGAAGGAAAAAGAAAATATCCACGAAATGCATGCAAGTCGCGCACTAATTTTAGAGCCCTGGACTTCAAAAAATGCCGTCGGAAGTGTTTAAAGATAAAAAGATAAATACGCGTGATGGACCATTTTCAGAAAAATTCGCCATTACCGATTGACGGTGGGCCGTCCAGCAGGCCCGGAGTGCACTCGAAAAGCACAAGCCCCACGACCCACTGCAAACGGGCCGAACTCGAGTAGTACAGAGTAGGGCATAATTAACCCCAGGCCGACGCTTGGCCAACGTCACGACGCGTTGAACCGTTGGTTGCCGGCATTTTAACAAAGTTATTCCTGTCCTATTCTATCGATTGGCGGGAAAGTTTGTCTGCATGGTAATAAGTTAATAAAGACCTGCGGATTTGCAAAAGTAGGTTTCCACAAATTTTTGAAAATTCTGCAAGCCTAAGAAAAAACTTCCAGGAAAGAGGTAATGAAGTTTTTTTTTGTGTGTGTCGGTTTTGTTATGGGCGCTGTTGAGTGCAATAAATGTGACTCTGAAACAATAGCTTTATGCATTCATAGGAGCACGAGGTTCAATCCCGTAATGGTGTTCTTTTATTTTCTGCAGTGCTTTTATAATAATTGCACATCGTAACAATTATATATCTCAGTGGCTTAGGCACTCAGGGGCCTTATCGTTGAGCTGCCGATTACGAATTCGCCGGTTCTATCCAGGCTGCGGCGGCCGTGATTTGCAGAAGGAAAAATCAAAACCGCATATGTTTTGCCCGATTTCAGCAGGACTACAAGCGACCTAATCAGATTCCTTCACAGCGACCTGCCTCATACGAGATACCGTATATTGTTTCAGATCTTGAATACCACATACTTCATGTCTGCATATGAAATATCCGCGCCTCACAATAATGTAAACTGCTCTCGTGTACACTCGTACGGTCTATAGAAGAAGCTATGCCATTCTTTAGAATTCATCTTTCTCCCAACGGTGATAGTGTCATGAAGTTTAGGCATATAATCTGCTGATGGCTCTTATGGTCCTAAGAGGCTTTGTTTGCAGACGGAACAACTTTTTGTGTGCTTAGATGCTTTGGTAGTGTGCATTTCAAGTTCAGAATTTCGAAGCTACTACGGCCAGAGTTAATAGCATATGGTTATAAGTGTAGTGTTTATTCAAAAATAAAAAGAAATACTAGAATCAATAGGAAGGAAAATATTTTTGCTAGCCCTGGCATCTGTCATCAATACTGAAGCAGCTGAGCTGGGGCAACGGAAATAAAGGATAGCATTCAGAATGGAGAAATGAAATGAAAGAGGTGAGGGAAAGTTTTAAACTGAACTTTTCGCAACCGAACGATGAAGGTAATATATAAATATTCAGTATTTTGTATAAGTAAAAACTCGAAGAGACAATAATGTTACAACAGTAAGCACATTTAATAACTGGTGGTCATTGCTCTGTCTTTTCCATGTTTCCGGTGTTCAGAAAAAAATGTCCGGTACTCTTCGATAAAATCTGTTTGGGGGGGGGGATGTTAGACTGCTTTTCTTTGTGCGTTCTTACTCAATAAAGTACTGGGGTATGACGAGCACAAAATCTATCCATAAAAAATTAAGACGAGTGGTGCTATTGCAAGACGGAGTCCAAGGTTGGATGCTTAATTTCTCTTTTCATCGCCTTGTCGTCTCTGTTGCTTCAGATTACTGTGAACAGAGCCTGCGAAAATTGACAGTATTTTTGTTTAGAAACGCTGGCATCGTGCTTACTCGCTAGCAACCAACTTTAACATATTTCGGGAAAGTTTTGAAAATTGTGCACAAAAAAAGTTCCTGATGGGCTCCCCAAACAGCCGTTGCAGAGGACGAGTCTGGAGAATTTTTTTTGCCGTTCAGCAGTAGTTGAGCGAAGAAAATACGACATTACTGTCCGGTGTTTCGTAATCAGAGTGAAGGGAATAATTTTTTTTTATTAAGGGCAAACAGTCAGTACAGTTTAGTTGAAGCGGAGAAAATTGGGGAAAAGCAAGGTTGTTAACCAGATATAGGGCCGGTTTGCTTGCTTAAGTATGGAAATAAGCATTTCATGGAAATAGCTATTTTTGTATTATATGTTTCAAGGAAGACTTTTAGAAAATAGGTTTTTTGAAGTAAAAAAACATGTTTTTTGGATAATATTACCAGTTCTAGCGGACACTGGAAAGCCGGTGAATTGTCTTTAGTAGTAAGTTGATTGGACTAACTTTTAATATTTGAAGTTTTAAATATTAGAGTTACGCGTTTAGTCACACTTAGATATTTGTAACCGGTCGGTAGTAACAGCCATATCGATTTTTAAAATGACGAAAACGCGATTATCGCCGGCGCTGTGGCTGGACAGAATACGGCTGCGTCGTGCTAAAACAGATGTGCTCTATAAAGCATGCAGGCAAAGCAACCGTTCCAGTGCAAGTAACTTCTCAAAAAGCAAAATTTTGTCGAGGTGCAGCTCTAGCATCGAAATAATCTCAGCGTCTGTATACATGTCAACAGTGGCCTATATACAGGTCAGTGGTGAATCGTAGGTTATTTCGATGTGGCAAACGAGGCCACCGCTTTTGAATTAGCACACATGGTACCCGGCTCAGTAGCGGAATGGTGCAGCACAGCCCAGATAGGCATTCTCTCGTTAATGTTCTGCCGAATTCACTCAGCGTGCTCGTCCCCGTAAATGTTTGATGTTTTTCATAAAGGAGGCCACTTTATGTTGTTATTTTGCAAAACTTCGGCTTAGTTTTTTCACAGTTTCTTTCAGAACGCAATTTCCTTTTCTTTTTCCGACGAATAAATAACTACGGATGATTTACCGGTGGTTTTAGGCGATCTAAATCCTGTCTTGTCAAAAATGATTGATAGTGTAGCTAGGAGTTTTTCACACCCTTCCTATATCATGGAGCTGCAACTAAAGCGCGAATGGTCGTTAATTACCAGGAAAGCCCTGTAACTGGAGTTAAAGAGCAAAATGATAGCGCCAATACGAAAGAGATGCGGAAGTTACATTACAATCCTTGAACAGAAATGCAAGAAACGAAAGTTGAGGTTCCATGTTATCGCTGCGTTGTTAAAACAAGATGATTGAGGCATTCGTTGCCTGAACGTTGACAGCAGCGATGGAGCTTCCACTTAACTGTCGCGGGAACATGAGGCCTTTTATGCCAGTTATTATTGGTTTCCAGTTTCCTTACATAAAGTAGATAAACCCTCTTAAGTAACTGTACTTAGCTTGTAACGGCAGTGAATAGCGCAAATCTAGCAGACAACGTTTGGTGACGATGTGAAGCCTCCCAGTTTTATAAGAAATGTGAGAATGAGGAGCACTATCTCAAAACGGTCAACTTCGCTACTTAATAAAACGGCAAATCCTCTCGTCACGTCTTTGGCTTCCGCTCTTTGTTAACTGCCTGATTTGGCTGAATGCAGCTTCGGGTGGATAAGCAGATATATTCGGCGCACATGCCAAGAATACCCAACACTATCGGGAGAAACCATGTTTGGAAAATTAAATTTCCCCCATCTTTGCCGGTTTTCTTTGCTTTTAACCAAACTGTTAAACCCATATGTATATAATATAGAACCCATGGCAGCGGCCTTTACTAGAGCTCTCAATAAATTTCCTGAGTCGTGAAACGTGCAGAGATTTGAAAGATTTTGAACCCTTACATTTATCATGACATAAAAAATTCATTTCGAACTCTATTCCGCCAAGCATGCGATTGGAAGCAAGCAACAAGAGCATCGATTTGAGTGAAGGAATATCAGCAAGACACGTTTCCCGTGATGTGAACCCTAGACAGACAGCACTCTTGCATGCTATTTCGATAAAAAAATAAATCGTTACGTTACTTGTAATGCGCCTGAATTTGCTCCATGGTGCAGTTCGAAAGAATGTACTTATTGGCAGTGTTCTTTTCAGTTCCCATCAGGTAACCGCTTGTTTCAAGGCAGGTCTTTGCAGGATTCTCCCCATCATGTTTTGCTCCTAGTCTATAAAAGAACGTGACAATATACACCGGTTTGTAAACAATAAAACAGCCTGAAGCATTCATTCTGAAACATATATTGGCCATAAAGTACGTGCAGTCAATCCAGATAGCACATATCTAAAATGTCATGAAGTTTCATGCACCATGAAAATACTGCACTTTAAGAAATAGCGGTTTTTGTGAGACCCGCCATCTTCCCTCATGCGATTACTGGGGGACCTTGGATGGAGGTGGGCAATACATCTGCTTACCGTTACGTGTTTCATTCGTTTTATTGAAGTGAGGTGAAAAAACAAGAACGCGTGACAAGTTTCTTTGTTGGCAACCATTTTTTGCACTAAGCGCAATGTAGTATGTGTAGTTGAGAATGCTAAGCTACATTTGGGCTACGAGGAAGACCGCTGGGCAGGGCTTTGGATGATTTCCAACGTCATCGGTTTCGCTTACGACTTTGCAAACCGCAAGAGAGCTTCATATTTTACCTCCATCAATACGCGGTCGTGGTGTGAAGACAGAACTCGTTAATTTTGGGTTCCCCAGTGCCGCCGGCTACCTACCGGCGATAGAACGGGTACAAGCTTCCCCTGGCCAGCTGCTGGGCTTAGCTGGGTGAAATGTGTGAGATATGGGTCTTTGAGCCCAACGTGAGCAAACTAATATACCTTGTGCCATGACGCTCTTCGGCCACTGATGCCCTTGGGTGGCGAAAAATCACTATCATCATCATCATCATCATCATCATCATCATCATCATCATCATCATCATCATCATCATCATCACCACCAACGTTACTTTTGGGTTAACAGCTGACAACCGAAGGTACTGAGCCGTCGCACCGGGCATTCACACAATGGGAGTCCCCACGTTTATGCTAGGGATGCTAGCAAACTGCAATCAGTTTTATGTCGGGTCACGATGTTGTGATTTAATGAGGAACTATTGTTGCAAAACAAGATCTCGTGCCATCACTTCGAGTCAGATTAGCGCCGTATAAATTTCGGACTTTTCTTTCGGCTATGGAATATCTGTATATTAGTCTTCGATGTCTTTACAAAGCCTGAGAATATTACGCGTCTTTTTGGTGCGCCAAGGCTACAATGTGCAAGAAACGACACGGCAGCAAGCATCTAGTCATTGCCTGCTGTTCATAAGTATATTTTTCTCTTTCTCTTTTGTGCCTTCGCGTTAGTAAGGTATTTTCGAAAACTCCCTTGGAAACAATAATGATGCCAAAAATCGAGAAAGATTGTCTGATTCGATGGCATTGATATATTGGTTTCTATCGAACGCCGCTTCTGGTATGTTGATTGAAAATGAATGTGAAATTACGAAATGTTCTGAAATTCCAAAATATTGTTAAATTGCGCTAAGCATCCATATTGTTACGGGCAAACGGGCTTGCTGCACAAAGTCGCAAGGAACACGTAGTAGGCCCCTCCGGGGGCAGCGATTCTTCTCTCACCCTGCATTTCTCGCTTGCAACGCGCTTTCTCGTATTGTGGCGCAGCGCTCCGTGTTGACATACGCCGTAGCATTATGCACATATTGCGATAAAAAACCACGCTCCCTTTCACTTCGGCATAGAACCTCAAAAAAAGTTAGAGAAACATGAGGAAAAGTGAGTATTGGTGAAAAATTTCTTTTACTGAGAGTATCCTTTAAGTAAACCAAAAAACTTAGAAGGGATAAGTAGAACAAAACCAAGATGAATGAAGTGCTTCTCTCTGCAATGTGAATTTTAAACTGCTTTTTTGTGTCTGGTTAAAAATAGTGCTTCTATATCACCTGACTATAGTAAAGCGAGCTATTCGTCTTTCCTCTGCACTGTGACGAAGAGACGACTGACACATCAAAACAAAATACATTTTCATGCATTTATCCGAGCTGCGAAGAGAGCAGACCCAGCTCCATCAGTGTTTGGTTTGAAACATGTAGGCTTTTGAAGCGCTCATGCAGCGTACATAAGCGCCTAATTCGTCGTCGCGAGGCTCTGGCCTGGGGGCGGCACGAAGGGCATTAGAGGGTCGCCCTACTTAGCGCTTTATCCAGAGGAACATTCGGATTAAAGCTGCGGCCAAGCACCGCGTGGGGTTTGCTGGTATCACAGAGAGGTTTGTGAGGTTTACCGAGCCTGAAGTGCGCAGGTTGAGCTGAGGCTAGCAGGAGTTGTGCATTGCTGTGAGAAGGATGCACCATGGCTTCCAACGGAGGAGTATCATTAGAGGAATAGTTCGAGTTTCCGTTTCATGCAGTGTTAACACTAGCGAGGTGGGGATACTGGCTCTTTCAAGAGTGCAGGCGGTAGAGAGAAAATGAATGCGCACACGTACGTCGCGCCACGCTTATCTGTTCGTTGGTATATGAGTTAGTTTATGGGGTTTAACGCTCCAAAGTGGCTGTGGCTAGGAGAGATGCCGTAGTGAAAGGGGGGCGGGGGTTGTTTTCCCTGCACTTACACCGTACAGTGCTGGTCTGTTGAGGCGTAACATGAAAGTAGGCCAGAGCATAGCGAATAAGTGTCCAGCAATTGTGTCTGTGCCCGAGTTTACCGCAATGGTGATGCGAGGTCTGTGGAGGGTGGGGCTAAGGTTCGTGTAATCTGCGGTAGTGATGGAGGTTGCACTATGTAAGTGCATGGCGTGGAAACGTCTTGACTGCTGAGTGGATGCGTCAGAATCGGCACAGGGAGAGGCTGCTGAAGGGCACGGTGGCAACAAGTTGTTGAATTCGACTTGCGAAACCTCACGCTGATGACGTAGTGAAGAGCTATGGGGCACATCTGTCGAGCTGTCTAGCTGCGGAGCGCGCGAGGTGTGCTGACAATCATGAGAAAATCAATATAGGTGGCAAGCCTGGCTGGAGTAAATGTTGAGGGTTCATTAAAGCTGTGGGGCTTGCACATGTGAGGACAACAAGAGTGGCTGATGCTTGAAACGTCGGGAGCTTGATCGCGGTTTGAGCCTCGGTGATGGCTAAATGACTGTGGGGGCTGCGTAGTGGCCCCGTACAAGAGCCCTCAGGCCCTTGTATGCGACGGAGCTAGGAGATGCGAGTCAAGGGTCTGTAGAAGTTCGGGCGAAAGCACGCAGAGCACGAAGTCGGGCTTGACGGCTTGTTGATTATGCCGCCCGGAAACAGAGAGGCCTGAAAGTGCCGTAAGCACGTGCCAACACCACTTGAACGCAAGATAGTAGCGGCGGGCCTGATCCAGGTCACCATCAGAGCGTGATGCCTCTAGAAGACAGTGCTCTTTAGGCCTACTGATTTCATCGTGTTCGCCAGTGTAGAAGCGCCACGTTGTGTTGCTTGGCTGTTGTTGACGTCAGGAAGCGCCCTGAGCTTGTGGCATCCACGGTAGAGCTGGAGAAGCGATTAGAAGTCACGTACTCAGAACGGTAACTAAATCGTATCGGAGCCGCAGCAAGAGGAGGACCCCTCCTTACCGTGTTGTGCTTTAGACTGACACATCTTATTAGAGTCCGACTTGCTCTGTGCGGAAGCTCTGATTCTTCATCGTCCACAGCTGCCTTCCGGTCTAAGCTTGGCGCGAGATACGCTGTCCAATAGTCGGCTGATAACACTGATGTCAGAACTGAGTTAGAAAGCGTGAAAATACTGCTCAAATTGCGGTGCCAGGATAATCTAGTCTGCCTGCTTCCTGTTACTCCTTTAACACCTAGTATCGCACGAAAATGTTATGTGCAAGATGTACACTGCGTGCTGTTTTCCACATGCAGCTCGCGCACAAAGTTTGACGGCACTAGTAAAAAAACGTTCTGCTACTCTGAGGTAGATCAGCTGTATAAGCGAGTGGGAAGGTGCGACTGCAAGGAAACGTTAAATAATTCTTTAGGTAGTTGTGATAAGGACAACTTAGCGAAGAAAACAACATCGGGAAAAGAACAGGGCTGTATGTAGTGAGAGTTTCCGCCACTTTTAATCTCGTTAACAAAGCTTGGAACTTATTCTTGCATGGCAGATCGTAATCCAAGAAATTCATCTCGAAGAAGTCAGGAGCTAGTTACCTCAATTTATGCTAACTTGCCCCGGACTTAACTGCTACCACCCCAGTCAACCACCAGACACTCGAGTCTGGACCCTTGGGCCCTAATAGCGAGCCTTGTTATAATTCCTGGGGTGCTTGTTTTGAGGGTTGCTTCGAAAAAATTATCAGCGGGAAAAAACAGGGGTGTATGCAGTGAGAATTCCCGCCACTTTCGACTTCTTTAACGAAGTTTGAAACTGATCCTTGCATGGCAGATATAACCCCAGAAGTTCATTTATTTATTGCAGATACCTCAAGAGCCCTTGGGTGAGGGCTTTATATGAGGGGTCCGAATTCATCCCAAAGACAGGTTCAAGTTACCTCGATTTGTGCTAAGTTGCCCCGGACTTCGGAAGGCACGCAAACGCCACCTCGGCATTCAGGGTTACGATCCCAGACGACGACCAGACACCGTTATTTAGACCAGTGGGTCCTAATACCGGGGCTTGTTGGCATTTAGAGCCGACGCCAGCCGACACTGACCATTTAGAGCCTTTAGAACATTAGGAGCTGACACCGACATATAACTCTTTTATGCTGAAGGGCATATTTAAAAAAAAATAGTTTCGGTTACATTTCTTTATTACTTAAACGCATGTGACCGCACATTTTCGAGGTACATTATTTTTAAACTTACAAATGCGCCAGTTCATGGGCTAAAGTTCTGAGACCAGAATAGGTATGTGGAATGTCTTGTACTATTGCAACTCTCATGTATTTGCAAATAAAATCCGGTTTTGCAATTCCTGAAAAAAATATGATCATAGAGTTATTATAGCAACACAGGATGCATCTACCGTTACAAGTTTTCTCGGGCAATCTACTGCTTTGTACCCGCAACAGTTTATTGCCTTCTTCACTAATGAGAACTGAACATGAGCTCAAACTTTTGGATTTTGTCCGTATTTTGGCGTAGTGTACGTTAAAGGCATTTTCATAGAGTTGTCAGGACATGATTCCAACTTTGTTGGTTGCCACTCCCAATGCCAAACGCTGTATATCTACAGGCAACCCCGTCGAACAAGTAAGCATTGCTGACGAACGTGCATGCCATCTTAGCGGGTACACCCATCTGCCCACTGGATCTGCAGCATTCAAAGAAATCGTAAGCAGGCACCGCCGCAAAGTTTTTCAACGCCTGCCCTTTGATCAACAGGGACGCTCTTAGGAGCAGGCGCGTTTTAATGCGTGTATGCAGGCGCACAAAGAATTTATCGTGCCAGATGCAACCAATACGGTACCAACCTCGGGCTTAAGACAAAAGTGTTTGAACAATGACTCTGACGAAGGCTTGTGCCGTCGCTGTAGAAGCCCGGCGACAGTTATCCAAACCATCTTTTGAATGCTCGGAATCTTTGAAGCTTAGCTGAGCGAAGGTCATCGAACTAGCTACTGTGGAAGGATATCATCTGGGTTCTTCAAGCAGTACATGAGAGTATGGCTGTCGCTCTAGTGAGGTCAAAACTCGGGAGTTTGGGGCAGAAGACAAGATCTGCGCAGTAGGCGCCGATCGAGTCATTACCCGCCACGGACGCCGTAAGAACGGCCTCAAGTTCCTGAGACACTTCGGGCAATGCGCGTGTGCTTAAAAAAAGGACGTGCTTTCATTAATCGTGTATCTCCACTGACCCCAAAGCATCGCGTTTTTCCTAAAAATTTAGTAATAGACTGCATTTAGATGTTTCTCCTTGCCACCTGTTGTTGTACTTTTACTTCTACGAATTTCCAGAAATTTAACTGAGAACAGTGAGTAAAGTATGCATCGTTTAGCTTTTACTCCAACATGTTCAGTAACTAGAAATCCCTTCTCTCGTTTAAGAAAGAAAGAAAGCATTGAGCTGTCCATTTCTTTGTCAAATCTAACTACAAAAAGACCAGTGGGTACGTTCAGTTTGAAAGATTGCGCTTTTCTGCCACAGATGTAAACCCCGGAGCAATATCCTTTGAAAGCGGGCAGTGAGGAATTAATAAAAATAATTTCAGTGCACGGCGGTTACGAACCCGCAACGCGCTTATCGATACTTGCCTATGAACGACAAAGAGCCGCAGCCATCACCATTCTTAACCGCAGAAATCGAAGGATCGGTCTCTTAACATTTAGAGCTTTATTAGTATCGACCTCATACTAGGCGCCTGTCCAGATATTGTGCCACATTTCTCCCTACTTATTCATGAATAAAGGCAACGCTAGCTAGTAATGAGAAACCTAGAGTGGAGATTTTGTGTTCGTATTTTAGCGATAGCAAATTTGTGCTGTACGCAGGTTTTGCGTGAAGGGCAAGTAATTAGGAACAGAGGATAATTCAACTTACCTTAGTAAATCACTAATTTCCCATTGCTCAGTAGCAAAATAATACTCTTCTAAGGTGTTCTTTTTTCACTGATTATTGTTTTTTTGTATTTACGTTTTCACGAGGTCCTTGTTTCGCTGCTTTTGCCTGTTCAAAAGTTTAACGTGGGCCTCGGTTCTGGCTGCTTTGGTGGCATAGGTAGCACAAGAAGATTCTTCCACAACTTCCCCACTCGCCACTCAGCGGTCAATCTTGATCCACGTGGCACTTGCGGTATTTATGTCCACCGTTATAGTAGAGGGTGGCGCTGGTGGACACCCTTAACTAAGGTTACACACAGCATAAATTTACCCGAAAGCAGAACGCTGGACAGTCGCCGAGGCAACTACGTCGGTGAGCAACGTATGCACCATATAATACAATACGCAGATGCGAGCTCGAATTCACCAGTGGCTTATGGCTGCCTTTTATTCTAGTTTTCAATCTATCATTATAAAGATAAAAACTGTTGCACTCCTAGTCTCCAAAGGATCCACTCGAAAAAAAATATGTATATAAAGGGCACTTAAGACTACATATGTGCTTTGCAGGTGCAAACCTTGATTTCTTAATATTCCGTCAATAAATTATGTGCAATTCCCATAACCCAACCTAATCTGCCGTTCTTCGAACACAGTGCGCCCTAATTCAAACCATTTCATCAATTCAGAGATCTGTCCTTGAACCACTCCTATTGTTAATCTATATTAATGACCTTCCTTCTGCCATATTTTGTAACATTGACCTTTTCGTTTAAGATTGTATGATATTTCGGGAAATAAATGACGTCAACAACACTGAAACGCTCCAGACAGACCTTAATTTGGTGCCAAACCGGTGCACTACATGAAAAATGGAATTAAACACTAATAAATGTAAAAATGTGCGTGTTCTCCGCACATCTAATGCTCTTCCTTCATATTATCTTAATGGTACTCCTCCTGATTGGGTAAAAATATACAAGTACTTAGGAATTCATACACTCAAAACTGAACATGGTCTGTTCATATCGACTACATGATTAATAACGCTAACCGCACTTCAGTATACTTGCGTCGCCATTTCTCTGGTACTCCCTACGCATGAAAATCTCGTATATGCCTTTTAATTAGTCCAGAACAAATCCGTTCGCTTCATTATTTCAAATTACAACCGTACGGCAAGCATCACAGCTATGATATCTAAAGTCTTACTGCCACTATTACAATCTCGCCGCAAAATTGGTCGCCTAACACTATTTCACAAGCTATATCATCACGTTGCGCTTCAGACTATTTCATATCGCCCCAAGATAACATTTCACGTCGCATCGATCACCGCCGCAAGGTTGGCATCCCAACATGCCACACCAAATATTCTTTTCAGTCATATCTTCCCCGCACATCTATGGAATGGAAGCGCGTCCCCCCCCCCCCCCCCCCCCCCCGATATTGCAGCCATTGCAGATAATAAAATCTTTCACGACGCTGTAGCTAACATTGTTTATTCTGAAGAAAGTTGATTCTGTTTTATATCTGTTTTCACTGTGACTATTGTATACATTGTTTTTATGCTATATACGCTTTCTGAATGTTGTTGTTTGTTTTATCCTGGATGAATTTTTTTTGTAATATTCATTTTCACTGTATTATATTAATTGTTCTTTATCCTAATTAACCCACTCCCATCTGTAATGCCTTTGGCCCTGAGGGTACAATAAATAAAAATAAAAAATAAATACATTCTTAATCCACTCCGTTCTCCAGAATCCACGCATATTCCTTTATAATCCACCGGAATCAAATTTAATCCACTCTGCTATAGCTAAGTCAAATGTAATCTCTTTTTGCTATAGCCTAATCCAAGTTATTTCTATATATTTTAGCCTTTATTGACCGCAGTCTGCAGAATCCACCATTAAACAACCACAATTCAACTAAATATAACTTATTGCAATGTAATTCACTTTCAATAAAACCTTATCAGCCCTACAGCAACTTAATCCAATGTTATACAATTAACTTTATTACAGCTTAATGCAATGTAATTCACTTTTAATAATAATCAGCCATTCAGCAACTTCATCCAATGCAATGCATTCTTCCACCACAGTCCACCATAGTACAACTTATTCACCCTACTGCCACTTCATTCATTGTAATCAACACTTATCAACCACAATCCAACTTATTCTACCCTACTGCAACATTATTAAATGTAATCTATTCTTAATCCTCAAGAATCCACTCTAATTCAAATGAATTCAACGTAGCCCACATTCACTCTCAATCCACGGCAATCCTCCGGAATCCACCTGTAATTCACCACAATCCAGAGTAACGCAGCTTAATGCAGCGTAATTTATTCTTCAACCACCTCAAGCAGAATACACCTGTAATTAACCGTAATCCAGCCAAATTCAGAATAATCCACTCTACCCGTCTGGCGGGGCGGTTCTCTTCTTAGTACTGTCTCTCCATGTGCAAACGTGCGCCGCCGACTTTTCTAGTAACGTGGCTAAGAATGGTTTCGCCTTATTATTCCCTTTGCTCTATTTGATTTCAGTGACAGTGGGCTTACATCACGGGTATATCCTATCGACCGTTCTATTTCCCTACACTTGCCTGCTTATCGCTAGATAGTGCGTGAGCGATGTAAGTAAAGCGTGACTTACCTTTGGCGGTTCCTTTTCTGCGTTTAACTGCGATTGGGAGGCTGGAAAATAAAATAATTGGCAGCCTCTCTGAGCAAACGACAAGATACAGCAGCGGCCTCGCAGTAGAGACAGTTTAAAGACAATGCATGTTTCAAGGCTTTTTGTCGGAATGTTTATAATCTTCTGCAAGTCACAGATGATTTGGGTACGGAATTATTTGTGGAGAGTGCATAGACATATACGATTTGGCATTGCATTTCGGAGGGTTGCGGCGTCTCAGAAAGAGGAACTCACCGTAGGCTGGATTAAGGCGGCTGCACGTCCTTATAGATGGTTTTAACAGTGGATTACTTGAGGCTAAGTAGTAGTAAAACTGCCCTGGAGAGAAAAGCGAGAGCTTCTGTGGTTTAACCCAGCTGTTTCTACTGAGACAGGGCGTTTTAATACCATTATGTTTATTTTTAAATTCGGTATTCGAGAACATTCAATCGAGTTGCAATCGAGATTAGGCCCAACCCATGAATGAGTTGTGGCGCTTGTTAATTACCTATCGTTATCTTGAGCAAAAGGAACTTTTCCTACACGCTTAACATGACCCTCTCCGAATGGAGATCAGTGTTGCGTCTGTTAGCAGATACAGCTGTAGCTACGAAAGTAGTACTTGTCTGTTTCTCACGATTGCGCTTTGAATATTCGCACAGTAAAGAATATTTGTAAAAATATTCGACTAGTAGTTCCAGTCGGTTGTGTGTACTATTCGATTCATAATCTATTCTGTAGTTTAGCTAAGCTATTCGTATTCGATTCAGTAACAAAACTACACTATTCATACTCGATTCTGTCTAGAAAAAGCAGTATCCGCATGCTCATAAAATTTATGAAAGGTAAATATCAGCACCCTGATGTGAAAGGGACCTTTTAACTGGCTGATTGTTTTAAACTGATGTACAAGCAAGAGCGGGTTCAATAAAACCATGGACTTTCTTTACACACGACACTGGCAGCACATATCAGCCCAATAACGATGTCTTCTCTTGCGGATACAGTATTTTAGGAATATCTTGTTCCTACTTGCCAAAGTCTGTTGACATGGTGTATCCTGCACTGAAGTGTCTCAATTGCAATGTTATAGAGGAAACGCGAGTTTCTACAAATAAAAAGATTTATGAGGTGCGTGACTCCGTCTCCATGAAATGTATTACCAAACAAAGGGGAGCCGTTTATGTCGCTATCCCCAAAAAAAGCAGCCTTGCTCCAGACAATAAATTATTACAGACCTATTACCACTCCGAAACTGCGCGAGTGAAGGTGCCGACGGGAGGTGTCGTCGCGCACACTTTCGTTGTTACATTTTGGCACCTGGCCGTTGCCTATATATGATCGGTTTCCCTTGACCGGTTTCAGTTGACCTCTAGTTGTTGTGTTGTCTTCTCTCCTTTCGTCCCTGTTATTTATCACTACTACGATGCCCTCCCTATATAAATACCAGCTAGCCCGGCGTTCTGCCCTAAATGTCTTGACCAAGACTATTGCCGACATACTGTGATAAAATCCAGGCCGACACTCAGTCACTAGTGACGTGTGACAGTGGGTAGCATACAGCCTCGTTCTGCGCCCATTCGCACTATCACTTAGCAGATATTGCATTCAGCCTTTGCACACATTTGATTTCTTTTTATTTTACAAACACCCATGCATGCTTGAGATGATGTTTCAACTCTCGATTGATGGCTGCCTCACGTTGCACTGGCAATTCAAGCAAAATCGCACGCAGATTTTAATGCAACCAGGCGCGCTCTCGCGACACAGTCAGGCACCCAACAATCTGCGCCAAATATGCCTAATATGCCTGAGAAAGATTTTGTGTCCGTTCTTTCGGTAAATCTAGAAATTTATAACCTAAGACAAGCATTTGATTTTACCACTTGCAAATCCCTGCTTTAAAACTAATCACATTTGAAATGCATTTCGATTTCAAACTATGTTCTATCAATTCATATTCCATAGCAATACGAGTGGAACCAGGGGAACACCCATATGTGTGAGGACGATGGCCTGCGTGTTTTTTTTTTTTACTCCAACGAAGGCTCTATGCTAATGCATAAAATTTCAAAGCAAAGAGCTAAAACTGGTACCTTATCCCGCAGTAGGTTGTCTTTTCATTCCACACCGTGGCGGAGGAATAAACACAGAGCACTTTTGACAATTGGAGACGGCAGGAAGACTGGACGACACTTGACGCCATGCTACCGAAAGTGTGAATGGAGTTAAACATCGGCATGGCAGTCTGCCTACAACAGATCACAGAAGCAGTTCGATGCCTACTACCCCAACGCATCAAAGAGCAGCAGTGGAACGATGCGCTACACAACAACCTACGGTTGCGTGGGAGGAATATAAACTACAAGAATGAGCTTGTGTTGCGACCTCAGTTCTGTGCTATGAACGGTGTGATAAACTTTTGCGCTGACATTTAGGCCCGTACAAGGTCAGTGTGTACATGAACTTCACCATGTAGTAATTCGCACTACTGCGACGGCACGTCAGTGGCCCTCCAACAGACCCAGAAATTGAGCATGTCATGCGCATAATGCCCTCCTTATGCGGTAACCGAATATTTGTTTGGTTCCCCTGCGTTTATTTTTACCAAGTCTATACCGGTTTAGAGCTATGGGCTGTTGCTTCATAAAGAGAGGGTAACGCCGCGAATATTAGTAATGTTTGCTCAGGCTAAAAGCCGCATGACCAATGCTTTATATATTTGTGCTTGAGACGAGTGGCGACCAAGTTTCCCACCAATGATCGCAGTCTCTTGGAGCAGTTTCTACAAAGTTGGAGGTTGTAGTTCTAGCATATGGTGAATTGTCTAGGTAGTATATTGCCAATTATAAAATAAGCCACACGGAGAGCGGGTGTGATTCTGTTCTCGGACAGCCACTGGACGTTAATGTCAAAGTTGTTCAGTCCTTTGCGTGCACGCGTAAGCCAACACAGTTAAGCCCCAGTGGAGCGCATGTCTGTTCGAGTCTTCTCTGTGGTTTTATTCTCCAAGATAACCACCCGTTTGCACCTAAACAGTAGGAAGTTTACTATTTTTGTTCAGAAAACTACGCACCAAAAACATATGCAGTTGCTCAGCTTCAGGAATCGAAAAGCATAGGTTTACATTTTCAGTTTTCTTACCTCGTAAACAGGACTACAGCATCGCAGATACGAAAGCAATCTTCGTTGATGAGTTTCGAAAGAGTCTTAAGTGTTTTCGGGCCATCCACAATTTTTTGCTTTTTTCCTCTTCTGGCGAAACGAATAACCTTGGCGCTCTGGCATAAGAAAACTTGCGTTAATGACTTTTAATGGCGCGAACTGTGCACAGGTCACTTTTGAATTCGGGCTGTCAAAGAAGACTCAAGCCAGTTGCAAAGCTTCAGCCGATTGACGAATTTACCTGTAATATTGCTATCCTTATGCTAAACAGAGGTGTCACTAAAAATGCAGGTTAACTTTTGGTGCCATCAAGGACCTGTCTGCTTTACGTTAGGCAGGCCGAGTGAGCAAATAGCTATCCAAGTCATATTTAGGTATTTTTTTTTTTTGTAGGCATTGCATTCAAGTAGTGTCTATCTCACTGTCCTATTTAGACCCTTAGTTTTCGGAAAATTGCCGACAGGTTTTATATATATATATATATATATACATTGTGCAAAGGAAGCACTAAGAATACATTTCTAAGTTTTGTTCACAATGCGGAGTACGTGCAGAATTATAATCAACTGCACATCTTCAACCAAACATTTTAACTTTAACCCAACGTTTCGAAGCCGACTCGGCTCCTTCATCAGGGGTGACTGAGAGCAGTAGCTAGCGTCTTTTAAGTATGGAGGGGAGGGGGGTTTAGGCTGTTAGTCATCCTGGCGCACTGCAGGGAGGTGCTGAATGGCGACTTTTTTTCGTTGCGTTGAAGAGCGAAGTGCCTGGGAATATACTGGGGGCAGGTTTCCTTTTGTGCGGTTGATATTGTTCGGGGTGGTTTGGATATGCCAGGATTCCAGAAGGAGCCTCTTGTGGTAATTTGTTTCGGTTCCGAGGATGCGGGTCTCTTCAAAGTTGATTCTATGGTCGGAGTCCTCGGAATGTTCGGCTACTGGATTTCGCTCTCTTGCGAATTTGCGGACGTCGTTCTTATGTTGCCGAATTCTTTCTCCGAAATTTTTGGTTTCGCCGATGGAGCTTGCGTCGCAGTCGGCGCATGGAATTTGGTAGACAATGCCTTGGGCTCTTTCTCTCGGCGGCCGGTCTTTGGGAACAGGTAGGCAAAGCGCAACAGTGTTTGTGGGCTTGTGCGCAACCTGGAACCGAAAAGTGTCGATGTCTTAGTCTCGGAATTGCACAGTTGAATGTGATGAGCCGAGTCGGCTTCGAAACGTTGGGTTAAAGTTAAAATTTTTGTTTGGAGATGTGCAGTTCATTATAAGTCTTCAAACCCAACCAGACAGGCAAAGTCTGTCAAAATGTTTAGTTTTCAATCTACGTGCAGAATGCACTTACATTGGTTCATTTGATCTAGATCTCATGTGGGCGTTACCCCGTAAGGTTGACCGCCAAATTAGGAAACGAGGGCGACCGAGAGCATGCAAGTTCATCGAAGCCGCCTCCTCATTACATTCAACTGTGCAATTCCGAGGCTAAGGCATTGCCGCTTTTCTGTTCACACAGTGCTGCTTTATCGCAAAAGGGATCAAGTTCTTTAGGAAGCTTTCTTCATCAACATACACAAACGCACATGGACGTGCAAGTAACGCCAAAATATAGTTCTTTGCATACCTGGATTCGCTTTGAATTGGTCTGTCGGAGCTCGAGGTACACTAGAAAAATTGAAGCATTCCCTCGAACCCACTAGAAGGTGCACTTGAAGAAGTGTTAACATAGTTCCGTGCGTACTGGTACCTTTATACTTACACTCCATACGGTGACCCCGTTAAGTTGAAATTGTATTTTTGGATCTTTCATATCTGCATAGATTACATTAACCTGCACGAAAAGAGAAAAATGCCCTTGTTTTGTGACTGGCGTACTCTGCTCTAGTTAATGAAATATTGTTAACCTTTATTAATTCCCAAAAGTTGTGTTAGATGTGAAAAAATGGAAGATTTTAAGAGTACTACCATTTCTCATGAATTCGCTCGGACAGTTCTGATTTGGAGATTGGCAGCACTTATCCACTCATGAGGATGCGAGGTGTGTAGAGATCCTTCAAAACTACAATTGGTCGTGTAAATTTTTTGAATTACATGATTCCTGTAAAACTGTACACAAATCAACATAGTATGCTGGTCATATGTGCTTCACGCGTAACATGAAGTACATTAGGGCTTAGGAGCTTACACTGCTGGCAGTATTCGCAGATATTGTTCTGAGTTCGCAACGATATTGAGTTGAAATCAAAGGGTTTGAAAGCTGGAGTGCGCGTCCGAACTGTCACGTGCAGAAAAAACTGAATTTTCATTCAGCAGCGGATATTAAAATCCAAAGCAGGCGCGCAGTGAACTGTTTGGCGACTTGACTTTGCACTGCGATACTAAAGTTGCGATTTCGTGTTGCAAAAATGCTGGAAACGAAAGGGGTGTCGACAATATCGGCAAGCTAATGATGCATTTCATCCGCGTGGTTCTTGTAAGGCAGTCAAAACTTCAACACAAGTCAGTTTGTAAAAGAGATAACATCGCACAAAATCTGTACGGAACCCCCGTGAAACATGTGCCATATGGAGAAGCAAGTGATGAAGCTAGGAGAGAAACGGGAAAAAAATTTAATGCTTTTTTTTGGGGGACAAAAGCACAGTTAGGGCTAAAATATGGCAATAAAACCGCGGATTTTGAGGCGTAAAAATCAAATATCACAGGCTTCAATACGCAGGAGTGATTCTTTATATTGAGGAATATTTAGGCAGAAGATTTTTATGCCGAAAGAACCACATCTAGGAAGCTTATAGTTCTTTTACTTTTTGGTACTCTACGCAAAATATGATTTTTTTTTCAATCTAACATGCATTTTAATGAAAAAATAGGTGAGGTGTACCGAATTGAGCATTGCACCTAAGTAGGCAGTTATCTCCACGTAGCTAGAGTAGGAGTCTCGGTATTCCTGCGTTGTCACAAAGCACACTTCGACACTGAAAGTGTCAGGGTGTTTATATGCGTCTTTCTCCAATGACTCTGAAAAATCAAGACAACAGTGAAATGAGTCCAGATAAAGGAGTAATAAAAATCCACCTCACACGATGCCACCATTTCTCAACACATGGAGTGAAACAATAAAAAAAAACAATAAAGGGTAAAAGTACCTAGCAGTTAACATCTTAGATATTAATAAAATCTTTTCCAACACAAAAGTGTTGTCACACTTGCCGCATGTTCCATGCAATCCGTTAAAGAAATTAGCACGTGCGAAATGCAAACAGTTGCTTGCATTGGCCCCGGTGTCGGAGCGGTCAACAGTAAGACTTCCTACCCCCTCCCACGTATTGGTTTTGTCTTGACCTATCCACCCAAGACGTCCTATTTAACTCAAACATAACTACCCAGTACAAACCAACTGAACAAACACCAAGGTCATGTGCGCCCTTGACGTCAAGCCTATGTTCGATTACAGAAACTTCTCCCCAATCCTAAAAAAAACAGCGAAGTGTCAAATGCAGACTCTATTGCACAATTACGTGCGAGACTTCCTCACTGGACGCACAGCAACCCTCTGGATAGGATGGCTCACAAACCAGCCTATACAACTTGGCAGCGTCAGAACACCCCCGGGCGTCACCCTCTCTGAGATGCTCTTTAACATCGCTATAATACACCTGCCGAAAATACTCAGCCACATACCTAGGAGAAGACGCACTGTAGGTGAGTATCATTCTTTGGGTTGGCAACTGCTCTACGCTGACATACAGGACCGACTACAACAAACGGTCGAAGCGGGATAAGAGACGGTGTCTCATGCAGCTTGAAATGCTGCCTAAAAAATTGAAAGTCAACCTTTTCCACAATGGACAAAAAATTGGAACACACGGCCGCAAGATGAAATCCCGTTGCACATTGCGGGCTGTCCCAATCCACGGTATTCTTAAACATTGCACTTTTTGACCTCCATCTGCAACCTGGTGTCGCCAGCCTGTCAAAAATATGACGTCTAAGCACGGTCAAACTTCAGGCGCTATGATTGCTCTCATGCATAAACTGTCGACACCAAGCTATCAAGGAGCAGATACCAGCAGCCTAGTTCAGGCTTTCGTCATGAGCTGCATAATGTACGTGGCCCTATACTTGACAATTAAGGTAGCTGAAAGAGAGGAAAATCAACATTCACGTACTCAATGCGCCCAAAGAAGCTCTAGGCCTCCCAATTCACACCACAACAGAAAAAAATGATGATGGCCTAGCTCTGTTAGGCCCGGATATACGTAGCTTAAGTGCGGCGACATCTGGTTCGCAAATATATGAAAGGCGTTAATATATGAAAGGCGCGCATTCCCTACATGCGCCTTTATTCATTTTTAAACATTGAACTGTCGTGATGGAGTGGTCGTGTCTCCGCCGCAAACGTCCAAGGCCCTGGTTCGATTCCCATCTTCGACAAAGGGCTTTTTTAATCAGTGAGTGTGCTGGGGTTTCAGTGGCTCCAGCCACCAACCGCTTGGTTGGTCACGTGGTCGGTCACGTGGTGCGGAACAGCTGCCGGCGGCGCCGTGGCTGGTCACGTGGTTCGTCACGAGGTTGGTTTATGGTTTATGGTTTATGAGGGTTTATCGTCCCAAAGCGACTCGGGCTATGAGGGACGCCGTAGCGAAGGACTCGGGAAATTTCGACCACCTGGGGTTCTTTAACGTGCATTGACATCGCACAGCACACGGGCCTCTAGAATTTCGCCTCCATCGAAGTTCGACCACCGCGGCCGGGATCGAACTCGCGTCTTTCGGGCCAGCAGCCGAGCGCCGTAACCACTCAGCCACCGCGACGGCTCATCACGAGGTTGGTCATGCGACCAGTCACATGGTGCGGTGCTACTACGGTGGGAATGCGAGCACGATGAAACTGCGAGTTCATGGCCAATGTAGCTTTCGCTACAAAAATGTTTGGCACTGGGAGCCCAGAACATTGTGGGCGAGCCAATCGAAGTACACCTTTTCGCGCAATACACTCGACTCATTACTACTCCTCCAGGTAAGATATTCTTAGAAAGTCAGCCCATTGAATTCACCTCAGCAAGCAGCCTTCAAAGTAGACATCCCCCTACCCTCCACAAAAAACTACTTGTTATTACAATTCCTACCAACACGTGCCCACAAAAGAACTAAATAAAAGATCTAGAACGCTCCCACGCCCAACGCTCGCACCTAAACTGACGCCTTAGTGTAGTATATACTGTCGCGACCACATATCATGCTCATCAACGCATGAAGACGGTAGTAATAGATCAGAACATTTCACTAGTAAACTGCAGAGCAGTCTAAAACCTCTTAGCGGAAGAGGCGGAAATGCTTGCTATCACGCTCGTTATATTCACTGCAGAAGCAACCATCATGGTATCCGACACTTATGTCCGCCTCCCGTAAATGCCCCAACGTCTACATCAACAGGGATGCCCTACAAACTTTACAAACACATCCCGCATTTCACTAATCAAAGCTGTTGGGCCCCTGCTCACTTCCCCTTCGAAGGCAACGACACAGCTCATGTGTCCGCTCGATCTTCAACACACCGAGCACACGGGACAGAGGACGATGAAGGGGCAAACAATGTCTGTTGGCGTACAATGAAATTAAGCAACATTACTAATTCAGGCGATGCGAATGTCCCCTGGCTCACCGCTGTCTACGTAAATAGGAAGTAGTCCACTTGAACCACTTGATAACAACGCCTTCCCTAAGCCTTCTCTACTGAAAAGATGTACCTCTCATGCCCCAGTCAATGCCGAATATGTGGAATCAATCCTAATCTATTGCACATCACAAGATGGAACTCCGAAGGATATACTCTCACCGACGAGCAATGGGAGACCTCCCTGCTCTGCTCCAAAAAAAGGCCTTCCGCGATAGGCCGTACTGCTGCCCGCGTCGAATGACTCCTTTATTGCCGGCCCACTGGAGTTGCCGAAAACAGTTTCCACCACTAGCTCCAGGCGTCAATTTTTATCGATAGAACGAATTATACAAAAAAATGCGTAACGTTAACAGCCAGCAAAAGAATGAGCGTGAAAACCCCGAATTTGAGATGTTAACAAAAGCGACAAAATCAAAAAAATGGAATTTACCATTTTGTCATGAAGTGGTGACTGTAATCCGGAGAGCAGAAAGGCAGCGGAAATGGCGTCTAAACAAAAATTTATTTGGGCTGACTTGCGCCCACAATGGACTGAACCAATAACGCGGGTGATGGCGACCTTTTGCGTCTCCTCCGGTAAGGACGTTTCGACTGATTTGCAGATTACTAGTGTGCTGTTTTGATCTATTACTCCAGCCTTCATGCGTTGATGAGCTTGCTATGTGGTTGAGCCAGCATATTGTAACGTAGTAGTGACGGCAGTTCGGCGTGCAGGAATAGAGCGAAAAGTGTTTCCAAACGAAACTGACTTGGCTGACTTGCTGACTTGCGCCCACAAAGAACTTAATGACTCGGCGGCGGTGAAGCAAGAAGCGTGTTTGGCGGGTTCGAACAGAATGCCCACCGCTCACGGCCGTACTGAACTTAAAGCTGGTAGCGAATTTTCAAGATGAAGCGTGCAATGTTACTCGAACATTGTGGAACATTGCAGAATCAGCTCTGCCTGGATAAGATCAATAGAGATAAGCCTGCTGGCTTTTTGCATCCACAAAGTGATAAAGCGGCCTGGCGACAGGTTTGAAGAATGAACGAACAAACATAACAAAAGTTCACTTCATTATTTAATGCTTTGGAAAAGAGATAGGCGATACTTCCGTATAATTTCTGAGCTCATGTTTAGAAAACGTAAGCGTCGTGTGGTGCGGAAGTGAGTTGACCGGCCAATAAAATCATAATCTGTACTAACTTCGGGTGGATTCAGCTGGCGTACATACGTCGAGGCAGATAGGAGGTCAAATGCATGGGCCTTTCACCTCCACTGAACGTAATTGGTTTGAACACAACTCCGAAGAAGTGTAGAGCCGAGAAATAAAACTTCCGAAGAGCAGTAAAGCTTCATTCCGCCAATATTAGCCATGCATTTCATGACAACGAAACAGAAAACTGCACTCTTTTCACATCTCAGTCCTTAATTCCAATCCTGATTAGCCATGCAACGAACACTCGACAAAATTTTCGGGCGAAAGCATCGAGCCAACTGTCAAGATTTGTTCAAAAGTTGTTTGTTCGTTGCAGGATTGAAAAGAATAGTGCATTAATGAAGAAAAGATGACTGTTGCGTAGATATATAGTTGAGCTTCCCAACTAGCATAAAGTGTCTTATGAAGTGGGGGCCCAGGCAGATTCCACTTGGGCACCCCATGTGGGCTCATGTCGGTTTTGCAGCTGTTGCCGCTGGACCACCTCTTTGCTGCCCGCAAATCACCTCGATGGGTCCCATTTCGGACTTATGAAGACAGCTCCACATTCAGCCCGCAGAGACCGAAGCTGGTTCTGCAGGGGACGGCTCATCCATTCCATGACTGAGCCGGAGTAGATATTTTTGGGCTTGCCCACTTTGACAAAGGGGAGCGATACGGGCTGCGCAGCAGCCAGACCAATTTGGGCTTGCCCTCCTATTCCCCTAGGGGACCTATGTCATAATTTTTTTTGGCTGCCACAGTTCCAGTTGGCAGCGTAGGACCACAAAGGTTCTAAAATCTTGGAGAAAGTGTGCAAACCCCAGTCCCACTAGTCCACGTTGGACCCTCAGTGTAGCCCATGTGGGGTGCGTGGTACTCGAGCTATGTTGACGATTTTTGAATATTGTGATGGACAGCACGGAGTAGAACCACCGAAGCAGAGCCGAAAGAACTGGGGTGGTCCCAAAGTGGTCAAGCGCGCAAGCGAGAGACAACCAACTTTTACCTCTACTAACGCATATTACTACTTAGTATGTAATTGCATGTATCAATTTCTAAGGACGATAACACTGCGTAGGGTCATGCAGTATATCATTAGAAATATTCCAGGCAGTTCCAAAATCTCCCAAATCAGCATTACCCCCCAAATGACATAGGCTATTTTCTCTTGAAGTCTGGTTTAGGCGAGCTATGTCATGGCTCCTACTTTTCTTGCCACGTTTTTATAAATGTTTTATGCTGTGAAAGCACCACACATCATTTCCAAGCGCCTCACGAGTAATACAGTGCACAGCGTTTACATGCTACGCATTATCCCAGGCACTGTGGTGGCGGCCCGGCGCCGCATGGAGAAGGCAAGGCAGCGTTCACGCTCCACACTGTTATCGGTTTTAGCTCGCAAGCTCTACTTCACGAGATCTGAAAGGCTCAGTGAGTCTATGTGAAGATCATCCTCGAGGGTGACGTTAGTCAAACAATAAATGAATAAATAAATAAAGAAATAGAAGAATCGCAGGACTAGCATCAAGCATTCGAACCCGGGGTGGAGCGAACAGGTGAACTTAATTGTCTAGTGCACAATAACGTTACGCTATCACCGTACCCGATCACGCCACGTGTTAACTGCAACACACTCTCGCGCGTCAGTGACATGGCAGCTTGGCCCACCCTCCTCTCATTCTTCGGTTGTGGTGACATTTTTTCCTGCACATGACTGGAGGCAAGGGTCTCCGCCTACTAGCAATGACGTGAACTCTCCTGGAGTTTGCGCTTGGCCTGACACATCATGACTGATGCATCGCTGGTAGACTTCGCCACATTCCTATTGTTTGCAAAGAGGTTGGAGCTGATGCCTGGTTTTCTAGTTTGCTCTTTTGCTCAGATTCTTAACATCTCTAATCATGACACACAACCAGACTCTATAATATGCCAAACTAAATTCCCTGGCCAGTTTTGTTTCTGGGAGCTTGGGCATCATCCCTTCAGCCGTCGTTGATGCAACGCCAGGTGTGCAGGACTACCAGCTTTCGCAGGAGAGAGGCAGAGCACAAATTACTGACATACCAATTTGACAACGAATTCTTAATGTTTCTCGGCAGTTTCGTTTATTTATTGCAAAATGCTGGTTTTAACGTCTAGAAGCGAACCTTGACTGTAAAGAATTCCGTAGTAAACTGGCCTAAATTAATATAAACCACATGAGATTCTTTACCTTGATCGATCACTGCGCATCATATGCGCATAGTTGTAATTTGCGTCCATAAAGAAATACGACTGTAGCAGCCAGGATCGAACCTATGAACTTAGTACCGGCAACTGAACGCCAAAGTCAATCAGCTGCTGCGATTGACACATACCTTAGTTTATTGTTTGCTTTATTTAGGGATTATTTTACCGCAGGTTTCTGAGGAAGACGTTTCAATTTGCAAAGAAGAGATGAATGCAGGCTATTAATATTAAGGATTAAAGTCAAAGGCCTGACGGAATTCCATCTGGTCAGTGTAGTACATGTGGAGTGTAAATGACGCCTACGAAAATAAATGTTTTTTCGTCTCGTTTCTACCTGTCGCCTCCGCGTAATTTCGGAATAACTGAATATGCGTAAAGCTTGAAGCGCGAAGAAAACACTGCGAACTTCGCTACGCGTGTTGCAGAACACAAATGAGCGCCACAATTTGACAATGCCAAGTTTGTGGCAGCAAGCAGAATTGATGATCTTTCGGTACCTGCTTTCAACTCCCAAATGAGTACGTGTGTGTTCCTCAGAAATGCGTCATTCATTTTGTATTCTACATGAAGTTGTTTTCTCCATATTTCTTTGTAAAAGAACGGATGAGGAATAGACTTCTTCCCATAGCACAAAAGAAAGAATAAAAACCACAGAAATACAAACAATGAGTGGCTCCGACGCCTCCAGGTTTTGCGCGTGCGCTCTGAATTTGTACACATTTTAGCGTCTACACAGAACGAAAGACGGGATATAAAATTTTGACATTAACTATATTTACCTGCCTGGGCGTTTTATTAATTATAAAGATATGGTTACGTTACGGTGTTTTAAATTAAAATACGCGTTATGAATAAGTGTATACGTTCACCAAGAAAGGCCTATTCGCTGCATTTCAAATAGTTGATAGTAGCATTGATCTGTCTCGCATTGCGGTTTCTCCTCCCTCCAGTCGTTCGCGTTTTGATATTTTACTTTTTAATTATTCTGTATCGGCTAGCTCACCATCATATTTTTCCAAATGATTCTTTCTATTGAGCAGACCCTCGACTCAGCATTCTATGTTGGTGGAGTCTAAAGAAGAACCACCACTGGAGATTTCAAGTAGTCAGACTCCCCAGCAAGAGATCAGGGTTCACTGCCGTTAAATTCAGCCAAACATCGTATTTTAGTATGCTTTCACGTTCAAACAGAAAGGTAAAATAAACGTCTTTCAAAGTGATCTTCAAATTATTTTTGTCTTCCTAGCCCCATACAAACTCAATTAGCCGGCACCTGAGGATTTCAAGCTTGAAGCAAAAAAAAAGGGTCCTTGGCGGCCGGTATTTTCTCCTCTGTCCACTGTCTAAATTAAAACATGTGTTTGTGCCACCTTCCTTCTGCCACGCAGGTAAAATAAATTCCAACGAGAAAATTAGTAACACCATCGATTTCTGAAGATCACCGGCCAAATTCCTGAGGTTAGTTATTTTCTATTGTATGTGATTGATGCCCTACACAGGAGTTATTTGAACCCTTTATACCTATTTCAACAAAGCTATAAACGTGTCGGTCTGGAATGCTTACCGGGAGGGCTGCTTTCAGTTGGCTCCTGACTTGAATCCTCAGCTAGGAAAGAGAAATTTGCGCCCATAATGTTATAAATGTTGTAGCCTTAGTAAAATTTGTACCAGTAGTTCGATTTAAAAGAAAAGTAAAAACAAAACAGCAGAGAAAGATGGGTTCCGGACGCACCGAGTTCAATACAACAGAAATACATTAGGCACGTGAATGGTGGCCGGAGAAAATATGAAAGATGAGAGAGAAGCTAGGGACACCAAACACCGATAGAAGAGATAGGGAAATGAATAGGAGAAAGAGGGCGAGAATTAATTCAACTATATGCAAAGTTCACATACGCATTCGAATAAAAAACAAAAATGGCTGCTGTTTAACTCTTGCAAACTTAGTAGACAGAGCGAAACCATTGGCAGTTACCAGCTTCTGCCAATTCCTTCTTCTGTCGCCTTTCCCTGGCTTTCAACCGCCGCTTAGTTTGTCGTTGCTCACGTTATCCCTCTGTTTCGGCTGTTTCTTTGGCGCAACTAGCTTCTCGCTTTCTTTTCAACACCGCCGCCCATCGAGCCACATCCGCACGGTGCTCCGAATCAGCCTGCAGTCTATAGCGCACGGTTCTCGCAGGCGTTACAATCGCACTGGCCGCCGCACTCTTCTCCATGGCCAAATCGAAAGTGAGCAGCTGCTTCGTTCCCTTATTAGGCAAACGGCGAATGCCCCGGTCAGTCATGTGACCACAGCTAGCGACGCGGGGCTGAGCGCGCCGCGCACCGACGGTGGTGGCGCACGGCTACAGCTGCGGCCCATCACGTGGTATGATGCTCGGCCACACCTTTAGCGCTCTTCTCGTTGAAGGTCATGCGCCGGCAGTCGATGGCCTTTTTGAAACATGGAGTAGTGGAGCTTTCGCTCTAAATAGCCGGTCCACGACTTTTGACTGGTCATTTCGTCAGTGTCCGCACCTGACCGGTCAGTCACTATAATGGGCGTTCCATTAACATAATCAAATTTTTAGCTAGAGGATTTTCGAGAAAAATTCACCGACGATTATGACACTCTAAAATGCGAAATTTTAGCGCAGCTGTTGAGGTATACTTGAACTCCATGAGGCTTGGCACCGTCGCTTCTGAGCCTGCTCGGTGAGTCCAGCGCTTTTTTCTCGTAGAGGCGAGGTCGCCGACCACACGTGAGCTGCTTTCTTGTTTGTCTGATTCTGTACTCAACGTCGTTCGCGCCATCTGGCGTGAAGAGAAAGAAGCGTAGAGGTACAGAGGAGCTACGACAGATGGAGCATCTAGGAGTGGCTTGGCAACTATGGAGCTCGCGGCGAGTGCAGTCGCTACCGGCTTCGACTCCGCTTTCCACCTCATGCGTCCGCTTTGCCCTCGTCCTCTTATTTCCTTCTTGCGCTTTCCTCGCAATCGCCGTCGTTCTTAACCCGCTGCGCTTCTCTCTTGGTTACGCTGACGAGGCAGGCCGCTCAACCTGGGTACTGTCCCCGGGGAACAGGCGCCTAAATGCTGCGCTCTAAAGGATTATCTCAGCAGCTGTAAATTGTCAGATGTGCTGTATGTGAGCGATTCTGAACGACATGCTCATTGCTATGGGGGCTTTAATTTGAAACAGCTATTCATGGGCTATGTGGGACACCGTACCGCACGACTCCTTATGAATTTAGGCCACATGCGGGTCATTAACATGCACAGACATGACGGAGTACAGGGGAGCCTCACATATCGGCTCAATGGAAATGCGGCCCCCGTGGCGTGTTCACAGAGACTGTAGTAGTAAGCAGCATCCACCCTTGCTCCTAAATGCCGTGACCTCGCGCGATGAGCCTGGGCACTGTGACTGTTGGTGATCTCCAACCTTTGTGTGGGAACCACGCTGGACTTCACCAAGAGAACTGTATGGACGGTAATAGACGAAGCTCGAACTTTCAACTATTTTTATTCCGGATGGGTTACGCTTTTTATGTTAAACAAAGAATGACACGCAGATTTTTGTTTCAAAGAAAAAATGAAAGCGCCACAGACAAGAGCAACCATTACCCATGTCCATTGCTCACACGATGAACCACCAACTAGCTCCTGTAATTGCTCTCTTAGCATCATCAAACTCCAGCGCATCCTGATCAAGCCGAACCGCTGGTGAATGTCCATCCCCATGCAGCGTGCAGAATGTAATCACAGAGAGCATCGAAGACAGCTTGAGAGGCGCAAAGCAGGCGCGGGAACGGGCACGGTTCTCTAAGGAGGGGGGGGGGGCGCATTGGGCCACGGAGAGCTGCATAATTAGATCGCTCAGGTGTGTATGGATTGCAAAAAGGGACACCTGGGGGCACCTCCAAACGCGAAAATCCTCCCCTGGCGCTCCCAAACAAAACAGCTCAATGTCGGCCGCGTTCATGCAGATGTGCAGACAGTGGCAGTGGCGTTTTGGGAAACATCACGAAACCGCCGCCATCGTGGCTAAAAAAAATGGGAATAGCGCCGATCATTGTGGCCCTCTCTGCTACATCAACCAAAGATCAGAGAGGGCCCTATTACGCGCCGGCGAATAGTACGCCTGCTGAGAACATCAAAAACAATTGTAAACCCACCTCTTCTAATTTCGCAACAATGGCTTCATGGGCGACTTCGTAAGGGCCACCCGGGACGTTCAGCAGCATATACAGGACTGTCTAATGCTCCGCCATGGCGTCGCTCAGTACGAAGACAATGTCTTGGATATAATCGGCAGCCATAGCATAACGTGATGCTTTTGAGATGAGTTCCGGCCACCCTATATAGACGATATTTCTGTTGGCACTTTTCTTGAGTTGCAAGTCCAGCTTAAAGGCGTTAATCCTTTATCAGAGCCAACGCTAAAATTTTCCTAATGAGCAGCTATATGAATTTCAGGCCATCTCGACTGCCGCTAGCGCCATATACTGTGCAAAGAAGACTGACGCGCACATCCTGAGCACGGTGGGAGGGCGACTTTGCAGTGATTTTGAGCATGCTGCTTATATCTCTGGATCACAGCGGGAGGGCAACTTTTTTCTGTGCAACCAATTCTAGAGACGATTACGATAGTCCCTAATACGAAATTTGAGCTCAGCTTTGTCTGCTTCTGCGGCGCGAACGGCAGGCTGTCTGTCACGGATCTCCCCGGAGAACACTCGGACCGAAAGAATGGACTAGGCGACAGGTGTACCCACACAGACTCGCATTTAATACACTCTACGTGACACAAACACTAGCACACAAAACTAACAAAACTAACACAAAACACCAAGACTATCAATACACACGACCCGGGAACACTGCTACCAGCATCTACTAGTAGGGTTCTACTGTTAGCGGTCGGCGTTCGTGCTCACTGTTCGTTCGGCGCGGATGCGGCGTTGCATGGGTCCAGTAGCCGGCGTCGAGGTGGCGTTTTACGTGCTCGGGCTGGCGTCGCTGGCGGCGTCTTTGGCTGCGTAGTGCAAGTTCCTGATCCAAACGCTCGTGGAACGCCGGTGATGTTGGCGCTGGGGGCACCACCCGGTTGGGTGGCAACAGCGCTGGAGACACCCCTGGCCGTAGCTGGTGGCAGCGTCCTCCGTTGGTACCACGGAACTGGCTCAGGCACGGCAAGAAGTCCACGATGCGAAACCGTAGAACGCGAGCTCACCGGAGCAGCAGCCGGCGCCGCTCTCTTCCAGCCGATGCGTCCCTGACCTGCCGGAGACTCCGCTTCTCTGTTCATGCCCCCCCCCCCCTCCGTGCCTCGCTCTTCCTCGCGCTTTTATAGCCTTGGCATTAGTCCACGTAATCTTTGTCGTTGTCTTCTTCTTCTCTTCTCCATCAATAATCTCTTCCCATCTCACTCAATACTTCTTCATCTTCTTTATTCTTCGGTAAATCTACATCATCCGTATCGCCATCCTCGGCGTCTTCTTCACACTTATTTTGTTCACCCTTCTATTTCTCCCTATTATATGTCACACTGTCCTCGTCAGCGGCGATGATCTGCATAGGCTGCGCGAACGGCAGGTTCCTCTTGGCGGCAGCGCTCAACTTCTGCTTCGGCGGAGCGCACCTCTGGATCCTGGCGTCCGCGGCGCTGAGTCTCTGCCTGGGCAGCTTGTTTAGCAGCAGCCGCAGGCGAAGCATTTCCACCGGTTGTGGCACTCATTCTTGAGAAAGAAGAGGCTGAAAGTATTAAGGCCAAAGCCTTACTTGCTCCACTGAGCGAAATCCCGTCTATGTGAGTGATAACACTCGACGGTACCAGTAAAGATCTGCGGCATGTCTACTTCCTTCGAAGGTGTTATGCGTTATTTTCTTTGTGTATATGAGCAAATGTCGAGCTGAACTTCACACTTGCTTTTTAAGAGCATTTTTTCTACTTGTTGAAATTATTTGTTGCCTTCTTGGCAACGCGCCTTGCTATGCGGTACGCCGAATAACCTAATTTTACACTTGCTGTTGCTGCCACCAACAGCAGAAGAAAAACTTGCAAGAAGAACTGCCATAAAGGACTTGGATTCCCATAGACTTCTACCACTATAATAAAGGCACGCTGGAAGGCTTTAAACCGCGGCGAATGTAATTGCGTCCGCTACCAGCAAAAGCTTCAAAAAGTTTTCATGCCTGTATTGTTATATGATTATACATGCAAATTCCCACTAACATTTTCTTTCACGTATATGCTAAATACAGCCTGGCCAGAGAGTTTTGGTTTAGGGCTCATTATTGCGCTTATGAGGGCTCCTACCATAGTTGCTACCCAAGATGATTAGTCCTTCGTGCCGTTACAGGAGCTTTTAGGGCACTTAGAACAGTAACAGATCTGCGCATCACATTCAGTCTTCTAAAGGGTGCCGGCATATATGCGCGTCTAGTTTCTCAATGGCCTTCAGGTCGTGACAGGAAATGTTCGTTCCACAAGAAATAGACTTACATGATTCCTCCTTGTCATCCTCCTCGTCATCCTCCTTCTCATCCTCCTCGTTATCTCTTTCTTCAATATTGAAGAACTGTAAAGGTGCGCCACGAGAGGAAGCCTCTCCAACTTTGCCTTGGGTGATGCGAAGTTCTTTGTTTAGCATTCCATGCTGGAAGGAGAGCAATCGTGAGTACAGCAACAGTAAAAAAAAAAAGCTTGCGAGTGAGCTTGGAGTTTACATGGCTAAGTCATATTGGACGGGTTCTCTAGTAATGTTACCTTTTTCGGTGATTTTTTGGCTTGAAAATGTACTGCATAATTATTTGAAGCGAACGAGTACAAATGCGCAAAGATAAGAGGATCAAAGGCACACACAAGCACAGACAATGCGCTGTTCCGTCCTGTTCTCTTTGCCCAGTTGTACTCGTTAGCTTCAAGTGAATTAATTTTCAAGGAAAAGCGTTTTACTTCAGCATAAATATTATTTGTTGTAGAGTGCGCCCTTATTTCATGCGCACGCAGCGTGGTTGTCGCGCTGGCGTGTTCACTTTGTACTTCTTCAGAACACAACAGTGTGCGTCAAGCCTTTCACGCGCATTTTCTGGCCTACCTTCTGCATCATTTCTGGGATGGCAACTAAAATAGTTATTATTTATAGTCCGAGAAACGCTTCACTTTCTTCAAGCCCTTTAAGAACTCGTTTTATCGAAGTCTTTCGCTGTCCATGTTTTTGCGCTTGTACGTGATTGCAATGCACCAACTCACCGAAAGATCTGTGTTCTTGAGCTTCACGTTTCCCATTTTCCTTTGACAAAACATTTTCCCCCATATATGATGGTCGTACCTTCAATATTAAAAGCTCTTCAACAGGCAAACCAAGTGTCGAGGCATTGAAATACTAAAGTGGAATATTCTTTTGCAAACGCAATCTGTTTGCTTGCATTGCAAGCGTTGAAAATGCACAGTCCATGTCGCGCCGACCTTGTGTGGAGATTATCGTCACGTTGACTTTATTAAAAATATGTTGGCTGCGTAGAAAATGTCCCTGCATAATTTGGTAACCTTTGGCATACTCAACACCTAGTGAGAAACTCCAGACATAGGCGCCTACTTCGGGGGCTGGAGGGCTCGAGCCCCCTCCCCCCGAAATTTTTCCGGGGGGCTTAGTCTACCACCCTCCCCCCACGACTGAGCGATGGGGTAAGGGGGCAGCATATCTTCTGCTTGGAGTGGCACGTTCACACGGGCGACGGGGAGTCGCCGAGTGCGATGTCGGTGCTTCCAGCCGCACGCTTCGATTTAAAATATGCTTGTATTGAAACTGTAATATTTTCGTGCGATGTTGTTTCGTTAAAAGTGCTTTTTGTGTATCCGTAATAAACCGGTGTTTTTAGAAGAGTGGATTAGTCACTCGTCGGGCGAGACCATGTCTCGCGGAGCCCTTCTTTACAAGTCGGAAACTTTAGCATATAGCCTGTCCGCCTATCTACACCTTGTACTAACATCATCTGAAGATACCATGCCGCGAATAATGCATATGCCCGGCCTAAGAGATAACGATAGCTTACATCTGACGTTCGATTTATCGCAGGCACTGTTGTCAAAACGCTCCAAGATTACTAGCGAATACAAGAAAGGTAATTTTGTAGCCCTTAATAACTGGCCTCTTGTTTAGATTTTTTTCTTACCAGATTATCCCGAGCGCTCAGTAGAAACAAACTGGTGCATGTAGCGAAATAAAGTGTCTTAACAGGTTCACCGTGTTACACCCCTTCAGCGTGTGTACTCCAATAGACTTATATAGTAAACTCTGCACATCTCGAGCCGAAAACTTTAAATTGAAACAAAACGTTCCGAAGCCGACTCGGCTCTTTCATCAGGGGTGACTGAGGGCAGTAGCTATAGCGTCTTAAAGTATGGAGGGGAAGAAGAGGTCAAAAAATGAAAGCTGTGATGCGAAAGGCGTGGGGGAGGGGGTCAAGGCTGTAAGTCATGTTGTCGCCCTTTGGGGAGGCGGTCAATTGCGACTTTTCTTCTTTTAGCCGTCAAAACGTAAAACTTCTCAAAACTGTCCATGCGGAGTTTGCATAGAATAATTTATTCCATGCAAAAAAAAACTTGATTTGAAGTAGTTGTTTTGACGTCCATGGGTAGGAGGTATTGGCACCTGTGCCAACGAACTACCAGAGTAAAAGGGCAAGAAAGAGCTCGTTTTTTATAGTATTGAACAGAAAATATGTCCATTTGTGTTAGGTACTATCTTACTTTTTGTGACTTCAACAACACTGCATTTCGGGTTGTGGCATGACGCATGAAGGTTAGCAATCGGCCACATTTTGCAACTAAGGGGGGGGGGGGGGCGGTAGTTCTTAAGCATCATTTTCAAGTGATACTGTAGAAATGTTTTGGGAGTTTATTCTCGCACACTGTGCGCCGCAAAATTTAATCTGGTATTTAATGCTGGTTCTCTTTTTCCTGCGATGGTCATATTTATGCTGATGATCTCACAGTGGGTTTCTTTGCGGCTTCGATGTATTGCAAGGTCATCTTGCAAAAGCTGTGCAACGAATTTGTTTCAAGGCAGGAGTAGTTCCGATATGACTCATCACGTAAGGAGAGGAAAGCTCCACAAAGCACTTTAGGGACTCCTTAGCCGTGCCACGTCAGCTAGCGAAGCTGTTTCGCCCGTCCTAGATCATCATAAAGGCAAGAAATTTGAGGGTAAATGGTGAAATAAAATATTTCCCGTAAGAATGTTTCAGTCGCTTGTTTTTGTCAAGTGACAATACATTGCAAGAAAAGACTGCTTGTAGTCTTGCCTGAATGTTCTATGAGTTACAACTAACTACACAATATACAGCAATAAGTTCAAACTGAAGCCACAGCGCACAAATGACGGGACCAAGAAAGAGACAAACACAGCGTTGTGCCTTCAGTTTGAACCATGTGCTGACTAGCCCAGATAAATATCTTACTGCAATACAGCAATAAGTCCAATGGTATTAAAGATAAAATACGGGGCCTCTAGTTGCGCGTGATCATTCTCCACTGGTGTTGCTACGCAAAACACTGATATGCCATGATGGCAATGCATGCAGGCATTCAGGCTACGCCAAAAACTGAAAAGCCATTATTCGGGTATATTCAGCAGTGCAGTGGCAATGACTTTGAAGCCATTGTTGGCAGTTAGACTGGCTGAAGATCGGGGCCATCGGCCCATGCCTGGTGTGACCGATAGACCAGGCTGGCAAAAACTAGCGATTTGCCCAAATGTTAAAATAGGACCGCTTTTGTTACCAAGTTGCGCAACTGTTATTAAGCTGGTGGGCCATTATTGGCGTGCTGCTTGGGTTGATTTGGCTTGGGAAATATCTTCAGCTGTGCAGCCCAGCGCGCTGTGCAGACTGCCCATTTAGGAGGTCAAGAGACACAAATAAAACAAAATAACAACGACACATTCGTCGTGTGCTGCCCGCTGCGGATGGTGGCGAAGCAACCAGGTACCACTGTGCGCTTAGATAGCGTATCTCTTTGAAGCCTGCAATATTTTGAATTATTTCGCTTTGCTGAATGTCGCCAAAGCGGCCCAGTTTTCGTTGGATTTGCAGAAGCGGTTTCAGCAAAAGTGCTTATTTATAGCAGATAGTACAAAGTAAAGGCGCGCTTCTCATTTCAGCGTATCCAAACATCACAGTAGCGGACTGTCCTACAGAAAAAACATTTTTCGCACTTGGGATCGGTAAGATATACTTCTCGAAGGCAGAACTTCAGTGTGATTAGTATTATGTTTCTAATAGCTAAGATGAAAGCACAATGCCACCCCGCCTCAAAGCAAAGGTGATACCTGGCTTTTGTGATGTTCGTAATTAAAGCACTATATGCAGTGAAGAAGCGAAATATTTGCCGTAGCATTTTATAGGCTTCGGAAAGAGAAACAAAATTATTCCTGAGGCAACTACTGGCGCAGAATCATTAATTCCACACACAAGTCGACAATGTTAGAAACTTTGGACAGTGTTAGGCAATACCTAGTCAAATCGCATCATTTTTGAAAGCATGTCACTAGAATATAGCAATAATTTTCGTCTGTTGTCTGCGTTAAACTCAGATATCGATTCTAGACCGCAGTTTGCTGACGTGCATCTAAATACCAAAATTTGGGTGTAAAAGGAGGCATGTGCGTTGCTGGCTGTTGTTGGATGAGATTGCGTTATTTGTGGTCATTGGATTCAATTCTGAGATGTGTAGGTTTGGCAGCGACTCACTCATTATGGGTGAGGTTGTATAGGCACCGCATTTTTTTCTCCTCACGGAGCAGTAACATGCCAGATGCACTTCGAACCTTTAGGCCACACTACCTTGGGAAATGGTTATATTAAACTCAGCATTTTAACATTCTAGGTCTTGAATCAGCTAATTTGAAAGACGGACTTCAATCTTCGTCACTGTAAATTGGTAACGGTTCGTTTGGTGTGCAAGCGTAAAACAAGGTGCAATGAGCAGTGGGAAGAAAATGGCTGTCGTTGCGTGGTCTGGACGAGTGGTTAAGGTCATGATGTAGGTTGTGTGAGTGCATTTTTCATGTGAACGTTATGATCGGAGGCTATAGGAAACGCACAGCCTTAAAGCTCGTTCTTGGAATCTTAGCCTTAGGAGTTCTGTGAAGAAATCTTGAAACAAACGCAGTGAGATCTTATGAAATGAAGGCAATTACAATCACCGCATAGCACATTCAAGCTGTGCTCGACGGATTCAAGAGACAGGCTCTTTTGTCACAAGCTTTCACAACGCGTACAAAAGCACCACGCTAGTCAAGTGTTAGCTTACGTAGACTTCTGGTATTAAAAACACATCCGGTCAAAGCAACATTATACCACCAACAAAAATGAGCCGAAATGAAAAATTAGAACATCTCGGCGCATTGTGATTGCACTGTATCTTGAAGATCGGCAGGTAATGAAAAATATTCACTTGGCCCAAAGGCGGCATTAAATGTTCTTCACAGAATGCTTTCCGACAAAACATGCAATGAAAAACTGCTGCTACAGTGGCAGAACTCACATTAATACCGTCAAGGTCGGCGTCCTTTAAGGCGGTCGTGTGAATGCCTTCAGCTAGCTCGTCGATCTTTTTCAGGCTATGCACCGGACTGGCGCCTACAGTATGTATCGCGCGTACATCGTCGTCTCTATTTTTGAGAACTTCAGGGTAGGAGTAGAGCTCTGCAAGCGGCAAGAACACGCAGCATGTTAGGGCTGGTTTGCGACCAAAAGCTTAGGCAGAGTCCAGAAAGAGTATGAAAAAGATCCGCTGTGCTGTTTTAATTATAACAATTATAAATTTGGCCACCTTAACAATTAAAAAAATGTATGAAGCGCAGCATCATGTCCTCTGGCCTACGGTCTGAAAATAGTGCTTGACGAAAAAACCGAATCCTAATTCCCTTGATTACTAGCGCACATGAGGGAAATCTCTGGTAGGCGAGATAAGACATGCTATGTCGCAATTAGTTTCTCAAGGAAAACTTTTTTTTTGCTGCTCAAGTTGTATATAAAGTAGTTCTTTAGAGTCACTAGCCGACGAGAACACAAATATCGTCAAGAACGTTTAGAGTACTATACCGAATGCTCTAAGAGGCACGCAACTTGGCCCCATCTAAACTTATTTCTATAAGAAACATGGCAGTCAAGGTGTTTTTACAATACTTGAACAAAAAGGAAAGAAAAAGTGCCGTAATTCTGCAAGCAACGCTTACATTTAAAGAAGCGCATATCTAAGAGCACACTTTAGCCTTTGCGTTTTTTGCGCGCATGCAGGAAACTGAAGAAAATTCAAACGGGTGACAGAAGAGGCTACTTGAACTCAATTTTCAATTGGATAACTAGAATTTATTACTATCAAGACAATTATATTACTTAAGACCTCCTGAAGCCGTTGTTCACTGGATTATAGGAAAGGCTAAAGGAGTATAGACACATGATTTTCGTGGCATGTTTTTTTCTCTACAATGATGCGGAAGACACTACTATGCATGCATCACCATGTGATATTCCCCTACGAGTGCTAAATAATTTATACTCGAATTATTTCTGTCATGCTCTTTCGGTTTCAGTTTCAGAAGACGGACAATGGCTGTGACGTCAAAGTGTGTTTCTTTTTTGTCACATGAGGCATGAAGAAACATCCATATAATCGCTGCTCCATCGTTTTTATTTACTGCATGGCTGAAGCCAGCATTCCTCAAGAGCCGGGATGAGAAAGAATGTGTAAGCAGCGAGTTTATTGCAGTTTTTTTTTGTCACAAGTGACCTTTAAGTACATGCTCACGTCACAGTCCTCATTCGGTTGCTGAAACCGAAAACGACAGACATGAGCGCCGACTCACAACTGAATTTTTATTCTGAAAGAAAGATGCTTAAATAGAAGACGCGAGAGGTTGGGTTACAGGGCTGCTGCAGCAATAACCGGCAATCGGTATGGTCGCGTCACAAGATGGCAAAAAACAGGAACAAATGAAAGTAAGCGATAAAAAGACGGTGTAAAGAGCTGCGAAAATTTCGTCAGGTAACAATAACAAAAACAAAACCAGTGAAAAATTACCCAAAATGGCGGGGAAAGCGTTAAAACCATGAAGGACACAGAGGGGAATGTACAAGTGAATACATGAAAAATGAAGAAGGTAAAAGCTTTAGAAACGTGCCCAAAAAGGGGGAAATAAAAGCGTTAAAATCTTGTAAGACGCCGCGGAGGATAAAACAAGATAATGGTAGTAACAACAAGGGATCGTTGACTCATCGAGCTTGATGTGGCAGAAAGGAAACTAGCTGTTCGTTAAGTCACCCAGAGAATTTAGCTCTTTTTTGACAAGGAGAGGGATGGAGTGCTCACGCATTGTTCACCGGCATAATTAATATTTAGGGCTTCGACGAATTCCCTCGTCAGCTTATGTCGTCCTCGGCCGATAGTGGTCCAACGATTAAAATTAGGGGTGCAGATACATTTAGGGCTTTTTTCTGTGATTTTGCACCTCTTACAGTGCTTAGCCAAGTGCCCAGAAATGGATATACTTTTAACGTTGTTTTGATGTTCTTGGAGACGGATATTGATGCACCTTCCCGTTTGAACGATGTACCTCTTCGCGCATGACAGTGAGACGGAGTAAATTATTCCTGAATCACAGGTGACATATTGGTAAGAGTGTGTCACCCTTTACTCTCGGTGTTCCGGCGGGTTATTCACTTTGGAACAAGAGGCGGAAAGCTTGTTGGGAGCCGTGAAGACGACATCCACGCCAGCGCGCTGTGCGACTTCCTTTAGACGATGGCTGACTGTGTGGAGGTGGGGCATTACCACAAAAATTTCAGCGCATATCGTTTGAAGCAGCAGGTCCGACGTGCGGCCGGGACTTCTTGATCATGGAGCCGGCCACGGATACAAGAAGATGTAGCGGGAAGCCTGCTATTAAAAGGCGATTGTTCTGGTTATTGAAGCTGTCCAGGAAGAAGTGCTCACATGATTTTTGCAGCGCGTTTTGGAAACCCTGTTTTACTATGCGTGCTTGACAAGTTTTGTGTGGGCTGATGCGAAGGGCAGGAGTGGCTTCTTGCCTCTAGGTTGGCAAAACCAGCAGGTGTGGTTAAAAAACGGAGGTTCAGGTCAAGAAATCTGATCGACTTATCGTTGGGTGTTTCATGCGTCAAAGGGAGAGGCATGCATCGGTCAAACAAGAAAAGTGCCTGCGATACCGCTGAGCTGAAAGATTCATGACTGAAATTTAAAAGGACGAGATAGTCGTCAACGTACCGGAATATTTTTACCACGGCCGTCTCAAGATTCATGTCATTCAGAGTTCTGTCATGTTCGGCTAGAAAAAGTTCGCTTAGAATGGGCTCTACACAAGACACAATACACAAACCCTGCTTTTAAATATAATTGTGGTCATTCTAGGTAACAAATGTTGATTTCCGGTAGAAATTCAAAAGTCGCAAAAAACAAAGAACGGGAAAATCGACTTAGTTTTGGAAGCTCATGGCTCCGAAAGTATCAATAGCGGCTTCAATGCACAGCACTAATTTGTTATGCGGTAACGAGTAATATAAATCCTTAATGTCCATGGGAAAAACTTATGAGTTACTGCCATGGATAGTGTTTAAATATTCGATGATCTTATCTGATCCGATGACCACTGAAGGGTCGTCAACTGTAATTAACTTCAGCTTGTCCCTAAGAAAAATTGCGACCGACTTTTGCCAAGTTTCATTTTCAGAAACTATAACACAAAACGGGGTCCTAGACTTATGGGTCCTGGGGGAGTAAAACCCGTTTCCACTGAGACGACTCGCAGACTTAATTCTACTGGCTAGATTGTCCAATTTGAGTGACTTACAAAGGCGCGCAGCTTGCTTCTTCACCTTGAGAAGGTTGACATCGTCTCTTCAATGGAAGAGAGTCTGTAGGGCGCTGGTGGCTCTTGAGTTTAAGTCTCCCGCAGGGAGCACCGCGAAGCCGCCTTCCTTATCGGATTGAGCCAGAAACAGGTCCTTGGCTCGAAGAAAGGTGACGGTTTGGCGCAGCGGGAAATTCTTGAAGGACGTTTTGCGTTTTAGCAAGACGTCGAGGGCTTCGGAAATACATTTGGCTTTGTCAGAGTCGGCTTCTCGTTCCCGTATCTGTCTCACTAGTCCGAGAAGTTCTACCGCGGACTTTTTGGGCTCGATGGCAAATTTTGGACCTAGGCTGAGGAGCCCCCGCACATTGTCTGGTAGGTGAACATCCCCCACTATGTGCACTGGATTCGAAGGTCTCGCTGTCTTTTTGGCAGCTTGTCATTTTTGCTGTTTTTTTGGCAAGAAAGACAGCCATCTCTCCACATTCGCTCACTGTAGAAAGCGCAATCGACTAGTGAGAGCGCATTTTTCTACATGTACGTAGTGCCGTCTACAACTGCCAAAGCAAGCAACATAAATAGCTCAGGTTAGCCCGAAACAATGTCGCTACACATAAGCACCAACATTTGTTTTGGGGAATCATTTCTAGCCAAGAAAATAAATCAGTCTCTAAACTTCACGAACAAAGGTCAAGAAAGTGCACCTGGAAATGAGATATGCATTGTGGCACTTCCGGCAATGTGTTTGCCGAGTTGGACATTGTTTTTGTTTGTGACTTTCGGGAGGTTTCCGTGGGGCACACATGTAGATATGCCCGCAGTGCATTTATGGAATACGCACGACTATCAAGATCTTTTCTAGCACTCATTGCAAAATTAGAATCCGCGCCATGGTAAGCGTCAGGCGCAACCATGGCAGTTTAGGAAAGCTAATGTAAGGTGCTAGTTTCAATTGTCTCTAAAAATTCGCCTGCCCAAAAAGCAGGAGTCTTCAAAAGAAAGCGTAGAGGTTCTGAGCGTTCCGGATCTGCCTAATGTCATTGAGGGCTTTAGATAGGCAATTAACGTTTAGATTGGAGCCATGCAACTGCCAGTTGAGAAGTTAGTGGCTACAAGAAGCACTATTTCTTGTGGAATGACCATGCAATGGGAAATCTCCCACACGGAAATGCTAAAACACTTTGATAGGGCTATTGGAGCATACGTTGTGTAAAGATAACAGGCTTCTTTCTTCTCCTAAAACAGGGAAAGCCACGGTGTTCGTATAAGACTGGGGTTCTGCACAGCAGCAAAAGCTGGGGTAGCCCCTCCTAGAGCGCGCACTAATTGTTTCAAGTTGCAATTTCGCCCAAACATGCCAGGAAAGCGCTTGCTCTGAACAAGCCACGACTCCACGGATCTCAGTTTTTATATGTCGTTCCATGTAAGCCGATTAAGAAGAAACGGACTTGACTAGTTTTCTTTTTTGCAATATTAAGGAGCATATTATGCTTTGGAGAACCCTAGGCATGCAGTGTTAGAACTGAATACTTAGGTTTGAAAAATGAGCAGAGGTGTTTAGGACGAGTTAGGAGGAACTAATAATGTTCTACCTGATAAACAGACATATGTGTTAGGCCCGGTTTGCACTTGAAAGGTACAAAAATAATATACCGTCCAGAAGACCTCGCTTGCAGAAGTTATGGGCTATCAGTGATGATATCGGGAACAAATCCTTACCTGCAATTAATATCTTGGAGAAAATTTGAAGTAGACGAAGAGTATGGAGTGCGGACTTCATTTTTCCCGATCAAGCACCTAGCTCTGCAACACGCGGCTTAGACGCACTGTTTTATCCTTTGCGAAGTGAGTGCAGCACATACGCTTGTGAAATGTCAAAGGAAGAATATACTTCTTATCAACTCCCGCTGAGAGGAGCATAACTCTGACTTTAGCTCAGCGCATAGCGACAATGATGCGGTAAAGCTGGGTTCATTGCTCAGAGTATTCTCTTAAGGAATTGTGTGATGCTCCAGCTTCCTTGCTTTAAAATTTTGGTACGATCCCATCATCTCTTAGTCAACTCAGTAATCATGCATGCTTCAATAGAGATTAAGTAGAAGATTGATTGAGCAAATTATTGCGCCGAAAGGTTCTCTGTAAAGAGAATTTACGAAAATATGACAAACTGGCAGCATGTCATCTGTCCAGTACGGGGGTGACAACAGTGAAGAAATAGTTCTTGGTTGTCTTCGTTCCTTGGCTGTTCCGAGCAGTATTTTTGACGAACGGAAATTGCACTGCTGTACCAGACCAAGACGCCACTATAAGTCTCTAAACTAGGGCTCGGAAACTTGAAGCAAGGCATACGTAACCTCCGTTGTTCAGACGTAAACTCCGTATTTTAGATAAGGCACATATGAGTAGAGACTAAAGTATACCGGGCAAGAAATTTGCTGTATCACGCTCACCATGCCCCAGCGAAATACGGACATGTATAGCAAGCTCTATGTACAAACGTTAGCGCAAAATAAGATACATTCACAAGAAAGGTGGACAAGACAACGCGACTGAACTCGAGCCCGTGAAGGCTAAGTCAAGAACCATCGCCCTCTGCAACGAATTGGAGCTGCAAAGGTTAGCAAAGTTAATAAGTGACTGCAAGGGCAATACTCGTAGCATGTTTTTTACACCTAAGACCCACAAAGAAGGTTTACTATTCCGTTTTATTGTAAGCAAAAGGGGATCTTGGCAACGCCTTGTTAGTCAGTTCCTGCTGAAGGATCTTAACCAGCTTGGGGTCACTAATCCTTTTGCAACAAAGAACTCTTGGGATACAATTGAATTTCTTGACGATAATCGAAAAATTGGGTATTTCTTTTCTGTTCATGCTAAATATCTTTTCTATTCCATTCCCCATATGAAATTGTTCACAGCCGTTCAAGCATGCATTGAGGAAAGGGGGGGGGTACATCTTTTCAAAGAGCCGCTGGTGTGTCAGCAGGGAATTTCATGACTTTGTTAGAATTTTATCTTAATGCCACAATTGTACAGTTTGAAAGTGGATCGCTTATACAAAAGAAAGGGATTTTTATTGGCTCGTGTGTGGCTCCGGTTCTGAGCAATATTTTCCTTTCAATGATTGATCGAAGTGTGAATAAGCAGTTGGACAAGGATAGGGTAATGAGAGTTTTCAGATTCGTAAACGATTTTTTAATCCTGCTAAAGAAACAGGATGCACAGTCCTACTTAAGCACAGTTAACGATGTTCTAGGAAATTTTAGTGAGAACAAAGAAGGGTTAGAATTTACACAGGAGCTACCTGAAAGTGATAAACTGCAATTTTTAGACCTGGAACTTTCCATAACCAAAGAGAAATTATGCTGGATGTATCGCCCTCGTTTCCAGAAAGGTTTTTTGTCATATTAATCTGCAAACTCTAAGACACTGAAGCGAGCCATTGCCACGTCTGGTTTAAACGGCGCCATTGCGAAATCCTGTTGTCATACCATGGAAAGGGGCTTCTAGTTTCAGATGGTAAGGCTTCAGGATGCAGGCTTCCCTCAGTCTGTCCTGACCAGTGTGATGGAGTCCCTTCTTCACAGCATAAAAGGCGTGGAACGTAAGCAGCCTATGCCAGTTGAGGATAGAATTAGGTCAGAAGTGGTGCCCTACTCCCACCGCGTTGCCCATAACCTGAAAAAGTTGCATCTAAATTCAAAGTTCCAGTTGTATTGTCTGCTCCCTGTAAGCTGACCTCATTATGTGCTCGTGTAAACTCAGAAAGAAGAAGAGGGAAAACCTGCGGGACCAGGCATGCCCTTAGGTACGTAGTATGCAATGAAGGAGTTGTTTATCAGATCCCAGTCGCGTGTGGAAAGGTGTATATTGGACAGACGGGGCGTTGCCTATATGAAAGGTTGAGGAAGCATGAGCGTTCGATTGGGACGATAACAGGTTCTAATCTGCCTCTTCACTGTAAGTACTGTGAACAAGGCCCCTGCGGGCCCATTATTGAAAGAACTGTAGTTTTAGGTAGAGGCCGTGATCGAGTGTTGCGCGAATTAAAAGAAGCCTTTTTAATTAGGAAAGCGGGCCTGAGTGCCGTTAGCGATGCTTCTATCTTCTTGTACTAAACCGAAGAAGCCTTTTTAGAAAAAGTTTTCCTGATACGAATACGTGTACAGGTGCTGCGGCTTTTTCCCAGTGTAATCTGAAGGGTTCGGTGCACTAAGCCTTCTAGATGGTTTTCTTGTCTCACGTGCATTTTCTGGTTTTTACGGTTTTAATGCATTTTGGTTTTGTCTTGATCCTTTCAGATCCCATTCAGTCATTTTTCTTTGGCCCTTTACACCACGTGTCATGCCTTTTAATGTTCTTTCTCCAATCTTGTCGTTTTTAACTAAGTCATGTTTTTAGTCTTTGTCTTTTATCGCTTTTATGAAGCTATTCATCTTTCTGAAGTGTGCTGCAGCTTATAGGTGGTGTGACGGTGCGCCTATATATTATGTGTTTCTGTCAATAAAAATCAGTTGTCAGTAAAAACGCGTTGTCCTGTCCACCTTTCTTGTGAACGTGTCTTATTTTGCGCTAACGTTTGTACATATAACTATGCACCAACCAGCTCAGCAACAAGTGTTACTTATGTATAGGAAGGGCGGATCATGACCGCCATTAGGCGCCATTATCATCAAGAGGGAACCATCGAAAAGCAGACGGAATTCGTGTGGAATTTTTTCGGAAAGTGTGAAACTTTCGCTTTAATGCCTAAAATATCATCCATATGCCAAACGTATTCATGTGCACGATCCTAGAATAGAAGGTTGCATGTTTTCGCTTTCGCCTCACTATGATTTGTACGATTTTCTTCCAAGCGTGGCACAACGTCAAAGGTCAAATGTAAGGCTGTGAAAAATTTCCGCGCTATAAATGTTCGGTATTTTTGTAATGCAACGAAATACAACGAAGTATACCCGTCGGCATGAGGCAAACAAATGCCACTCGTGGCATGAGACAAACAAATGCCACTCGTGGCAAGAGGCTGGGCGCTTTGTCTTTCTCATTCATGATGGGTGTAACAGTGTCATATCGCTATTTATATTGCATGTTGTAATAATATTTTGAGCCTCTATATGAAAACTGCAATCTTTTTATGCCATAGAGTTTCAGGTGTGCGAAATCTAATATATTCCAAATGGGTGTTTATGGAAACAAATTTACAGGATTGTTATCACTCCGTAACATGAGATTCAATTAAAGGCGTTTGAATAAGTGAGCGTAGACTACTTTATTCATTAATACATGTGCTCTTCTCTGCCTGAGCGGGCTTAAGGTGAATATGCTGTCATGATGACGTCTCGGTGTTGAGGCCAATCAGGGGGATGCATTGCGCCGCCGCGTGGCTCTGACGTCCAGCTCTGCATCACAGCATGCTGAAGAAACACCCTGGTGTGATATCGCACCAGTAAGGGCTTTCTGATGAGTTAGTTGGTTCATAAGCTTCTGTCCCGTCGTCTCCATTGTTTCTCCCCGTGCTGATAATTACCGTGCACTCTTTTTATCTAAAATATTGCGGCAACGGAAATGCCGAAAAATATGAAAAACGCGCCCTAACAACAGTAGCTATAAAAAGAAATTCTCTTCAACTGTCACGCCTATCGTGGAAGGGAGAAGTCGAACCATCCGAGATTGTTTGGTGAAGGGTTCGGGTTAGGGGGTTTGAAAAGCAGCGATGGCGTAGAGGTAGGGCATCGGCCTCGCGTGCTATAGGACCGGGGCTCGAATCCTGAGGCCATGCAATTCTTCACCGGGCTTGAAAAAAGAAAACTCCGCTTGTCGATGGAATTGCATATCCAGACCTGGGGTGTGACCTGGTCACGGTGAACCGAACCAACAACGCACTCCCTCACCAGAACAGGATTTGGCCCCCCTGGTGTAGTACTTGGCCACAGCCTTCTGTGAGCAAACCAATAAACCCTCTGCCCTCTACCCCAGCGGCGGTGGAGCAACTGACCAAGGCGGTGGTCAGACCTGTGACGTAGCGGATGGCGCTAAGAATCACTGGCTCCGGACAGGTCGCCACTGGAGTCTCAACCTGGCAACGTTTAACGCTAGAACCTTATCTAGTGAGCCTAGCCTAGCAGTGGACATTAAATGGGATGTCATAGGGCTTAGTGAAGTTAAGAGGACAGGTGAGGCGTATACAGTACTAAAGGGCGGGCACATAATGTGCTCTCTCAGATTACCGGACAGACGAGAACTAGCTGTGGGATTCCTCTTCAGTCAGGATATAGCTGGCAACACAGAGGACATCTAGAGTATTAACGATATGGTGGCAGCAATCGCAATTAAGCTCAATAGGAGGTACAAGCTGAAGGTGGTGCAGGCCTATGCGCCTACATCCCGCCTTAACAGCTGCTATGATGACGTAGAATCGGTAATGAACAAAGTAAAACCAGAGTAGACTGTACAGAGGCGCGACTTCAGTCCGATAGTCGGAAAGAAGCAGGCTGGCAACCCGACAGTAGTCGCCTATGGATAGGCTCTAGGAATAGCAGGGGAGAGTTATTAGTCGAATTCGCGGATAGAAATAATTCGCGGATCATCACTATCTTCTTCCACAAACGAGAGAACAGAAAGTGGACATGGAAGAGCCTCAGTGGTGAGACAAAAAATGAAATGGACCTCATACTATGCTGTCACCGTGGCACTGTGCAGTATGTGCAGGCCGTCGGAAAGGTGCGGTGTAGCGACCACCGAAAGGTAAGGTCTCGAAGTAGCCTAGATTTGAAGAGAGAACAAAAAAGACTAGTGAAGCGGAAGCCCAATAACGAGTTAGCAGTGAGAGGGAAAGCAGAGGAATTCAGGTCTTCGCTGCAGAAAAGATATTAGGCTTTAACTGAGGAACACGATCTTAGTGATCAAAGAATGAATAATAATCTCACTGCTATCATCAAGGAGTGCGCAGTAGAAGCAGTTGGTATGATGGTTCGACAGCATCCCGCCAAGTTATCTCAGGAAACGAATCTATTTAATAAACGCCAAACCATACGGGCGTCTAGTCCTAGAGACGAAATAGAACTAGTAGAGCTATCGAAGTCAATAATTAGGCGCAAGGTAGCCGACATAAGGAAGATTAATACGGAGAAAATCGAGCATGCTCTAAAGAACAGAGGTAGCTTAAAAGCGACGGAAGAGACTGGGCTTCTGTAGAATATCAGATGTATTCAATAAGAGACAAGGCGGGAAATGTCACTAGCAATATTGGTAAGATAGTTATAGTATCAAAAAAGTTCGACAGAAATCTATAATTTAGCCAATGTAATCAGAACGTTAATAAGAGGAACACTGGCGCACAGCAGTGGGTCGTCTCGTCAGTAACAAAAAAGGAAGTAAAGAAAGTCTTAGGAGCGATGCAAAGGGGAAAAGCAGCTGGTGAGGATTAGGTAACAGCAGATCTTATGAAGGATGGAAGGGTGATTGTGCTAGAAATACTGGCCACCCTGTATACGCAATGCATAATGACATCGACCGTACCAGAAGCTTGGAAGAATGCAAACATTATCTTAATTGCTGTGAAAGGAGACGCCAAGGACTTGAAAAATTACACAGGCGGATCAGCTTACTGTCCGTTGCCTACAAGGTATTTACTGAGATAATCGCTAATAGAGTCAGGGGTACCTATAGAGTATAGGTTTGGTTATAAGAGTTTAACGTCCTAAATCAACTTTGGCTATGAGAGGCGATAGTGAAGGGCTCCGAAAATTTCGACCACCTAGGGTTCTTTAATGTGCACTGACACTGCAGAGTACACAGGCCTCTACAATGTCGCTTCCATCGTAATTCGTCCGCCGCGGCCGTGATCGAACCTGCGTTTTTCGAGTCAGCAGCTGAGCGCCCAACCAGTGTGCCATCGCGGCGGGCGTCCGGGAAGGGGCGAGCGAGATGGGAAGTCAGTCCTTTTTTGTTTCAAAAGAAAGGCATAAACACTGAATTTTGCATATGGGTCATCTGTGATATCTAAAGCGAGAAAATTAAATTACCGGCCAAACCAAACAAGACTTTAAGAACAAACACGGTTAAAGCCCTGAGGCGGCATTCACTTGCTCGCATTGTTCACGATGAGGTCGTTTCTCGTTCTGCGGGCCGAGTGCATAACTTCGCCTTCGTCGTTCAAGGTCGAGCCACCGTCCTTCCCCTTCCATACAAGCACACCCACTTGAATGGCCCCAGCTTCATTAAAAATGTTCTTTAAAATTTATAACATAGAAAGAGGTTTTCCGCAGATTATTTTAGCGACTTGCTGAACTTGATTGAGAGTCTCTTTTATATTTAATTAGTGTTTTGTCATTTACTGAATATTATAATACAATTTACTTATACATTAGAAGTATAAGTAAATGATTTTAATCTCGTTTTAGAACAGTGTAACAGCAGAATTAAGTCCTTAGAAGAATGATCGAAAGTAAATTCAACGAAGATTAATGAATGTGAAGCAAATGCCCTTATATTCAGGACAAAAGACAAGCATATACCTCTTCACTAAGCTTCAGAAAAAAACTCAAGAAATCTTGAAATAGCAGAGAATTTCAAATGTGTGGATGTTATCTTTTCTGCGACACTGTTTTGGGATAATCACGTTAAAAATGTTACGGCTAGACAAAGTCTAATAACTGGTGCAATAGGCCGCTGAAGATAAATCCTTTCACGCGCGATTAACTCTTGTGGAATAAATCACTTTCCATTCACATTTATAGCTATTGCCGGTTAGTAATGGGCCACACAACATCCACTAATCTAGGAGATTTTCACCTGATACAGAAATAATATTTCTGAGGTACATATAAGACTTGCTACACAGGATTGAAAATAACCTTCTTTAGGAACTACGCCATAATATTAGCTAACAATCTCTACAGATATCGCTTGAGACACGTATACAGATTGAAAATTTCTAGAAATATTAGCAATCTACGTAATCTCGCACAACTGCAAAGCTCATAACTATATCACGAGACACTTGAGGAATGGTTAGTACCGACGCTGCGCTCAAACTACGGGAAACAGTGCCTTAAGTACACAATACCAAATGTTATAATATTATAGTTCGATCCGCTTTGATCTTTTCATATCATCGTACAGGGAACTCCAGCCGATGTGTAAAAGTTCAATGTAATAATCTCTTGCTGCGCGATATCTTTTTTACATCTTTTTAATAAACGCTCTAAGGAATACGCGATTGAGAAACATGTGAGTGGTGTATATGTACATCGCTATATATGTGTTTAATATATGCTTATGAGTGTACGTATCCATATGTGATGCGGCCTCTCCGCCGAAATTAGAGATTGCAGACCCGTCAAGCTATTCATGGACAAAAGTTTTTTCCACAGTACCCCATCTGTAATTTTTGCCTGTGCAAGATGGCAGACAAACAATTCAATTCAAATTTGTGCCGCCCAGCATACTTTTTTTACTTCAAAAGAATTTGAATCCGCTCGGGGAATTTCGTTGAATCGTCCAGCGGAATTCGGAAACAATAACGATTGCTTCTAAACGTTTGGCGCACTTAGAGCAGCTGGTGAAGGTGCGGTCTCCCAGTTTTCGGCTGTGCATACGCCTTTCCTGCAAGTCTGCAAGCGATGAAAATGAAAGCAAGGGTGCATAGGTAAAAAATAAAAAAGGCTATATCCAAACGTAAGGTTGTGGCATGTGTGATGCAGCTCTCATGACACAAAAAATTCAAGTATATGCGTGTTGCTCATCGCAACACAACATTACTTTCATATCGTCTTAATAATAGTAGCCTGGAGACTGCGCCTTTTTATAAATATTTAGGTGTATTTGTTTCCCCTATTCTTTCTTGGAATGTACATATAGATCATGTAAGCAACAACGCTAACCGCATGCCGGGCTACATACGCCGTAACTTTATTCTTTATTCTAGCTCCGTAAAATTCCTTCTCTACAAGTTGTTTATTCGTACTAAACAGAAATATGCCGCATCCTTTAGGACGCGTATCAAGAGACACTAATCTACCAACGCGAACCTATACAGAACCGTGCGGTCCGATTTTATTCTGTCGAATTAACACCGTAACTTTAGTGTTACCGCCATGAAATCAAGCTTATGACTGCCACTATTGTCCCAAGGTAGAAATATATTCCGCCTTTGTATATTTCATAAGATCTGCTATGATAACCTCATCCTTAAGAGCAAATTTATAACACCACCTTGCTACGTTTAATCTCGGATTGATCACCGTCATAAAATTGTTATTCTTCCATGCCAAGCAAATCACTTATACAACTCCTTCATCCTCAGCACATGGGAACAATGGAATCACTATATTCGATCGGTAGTCGAAATATGTATTCATTCCCTGTTTAAATAGAACTTTAACTAACCTGATGTTAACATAGAACACGGACGTCTTGCGCACTGCCATTTGCATATTCTTTTTCAGTTCATCTAGTGGTTCGAACTAACCTTTTCTTTTTTTTCTTTCCACAAATTGAGTTGGGTAAGTGCACGGCAGTATATTTGAGCAACAGATTTTTCTTGCCTATTCAAAAATTTCTCCCTATGTTTCTTGCGTGGTATCCTTGTCGGCTTTTATTCTTTGCTCATACGTTTGTGGTAATAGCTCTCAATTTGTTTCATAGCATTGCTGTAGCCTACTGAGTTGCGCGAGCCATATTTTTTCACATTTTTTATTAATAGTGACTGTTGTTCTTTTTTAAATCTTTGAATATTGTACCCCACTCCCCTCTGTAATGCCCTCGGGCCCTGAGGGCATAGGAATAAATAAATTAATATATAAACACTGTGCATATAAAATATGCTCGTGATATTTAACATAATAACTAGGAGTTAAATTTTGACATATTGGTGTCCCCAATTAATACAAAACAGCCCTGAACAAAAGTTTTTTTTCAGCGGGAAAGAGTTTACACGCCCAATTGTAAGATTTCGCCATAATATTTATTATATTCGGAGATCTCATGAGCAGGGTTAAATTTTTTTGCCATTTAGGTTTCTTGCTGTCGTCGAAAACATCGTTTTTAGTTTGTTATATTTCGTTTTTCTCGGCATCCATTTTGAAGAATTGGTATGATTGTTCCCGAAGACATCATTTCGTTCAACTCTCGAATTCATCCAAAATATTGTTGAGAAACTTCTTGGAAGGACGCAAAGTCGATGTTTTTTCCTTTCTTGCACATAACTTTGTTCGATTTGCAGTAAATAAAGCTGCATATTAGTACTTTTATAACAAATCACAAGACATCTGACATTGGACCCTGGACTGTTGAAATGGTATCAGTCGAATATCCTAGTTGAGAAGACTTTCGCACATTTGCATTCACAGCAGTAACGTATGCCGCCTAAGGCAACTTATGTAGTAACGGCCGCATTTGCAACCTCCACTTCTTGTTATGTAATTACTTTGTAGAATATAGGTGTTTACGGTGCAGGAGAGGTTATTACTACCCCTTTTCTGAGTTTTCGGCTCATGTGATCTTGACATCATTGCTGGATGGCCCAATCTCGCCGTTAAATTGTACCACATCGTTAATAACTTGGAAGAGAGCGATTTATAACGTCGTGCTAATGTTCCTACAGATATTGTGGTTTTGGCGGCACTAGCTCGAAGGGGTATTACAGCCGCCACTGATTTTACGCCTACGGAAACCGCTGCAAGCGTTGTGAGACTTTGCCTCCTTCTTTGTTGACACCTTGAGGTGTACGCTAGCCTTTAAGAAGCACCAGCCACCCTACCGTCAAAGCAGGCGACAAACCTTTATTTTTTAGAACATTATAGAGGAAGCTAGAAACTGACGAAAGGTTCTGACCTCGCCTTCGAGGACTGAAGAGTTCTGCCTAAACATAAGGACCCCGGAAGCGAGCAGCTTAGGGGGTTTCATACTTTCAGTGCCCAGAAAGTGTCAACGGCCGCTTGTATACATAAGTCGGTTGGGATCATGAAAGTACTAAAGTCCTCGGTGAAAAAGACAAGGAATTAAAACTCAAATTTTCCCGTGTACAACTTGATCAGAGGCGTAAAGAAATTTTGCGTCTAGAGGACCTGAAAACATTGCACAGTCTCATTTTTTTTTGCCCACACGTTACCTCTCCTAAGTACGTATGTAGTATTGACTACCTTTGCAGTCATGTTTCAAAAAAACAGTCATTGACTCTACAGACGGCATATTTAAATACACACGAGCCACAGCGGACGCGCGGTGTTGGGAAAAATTATCAGGCATAAGTGAGGTGCGGCTGCGTAAAATATACAATGACTCGTGAATCAACTCTACTTTTGGCAAAAGGTTTCGGAACCTTTTTAGCGTTCTAATTCGGAGTGCTTGCAGAAGTAACAATTGCGCAAAGGTAGCAGCGTTCGTTTTCCTGCCACAGAAAGAATACTAATCATTGCAACTCCCTACAATGTGGCTAGGCCGATTTTTGAAATGCTAGGTCTGCGCGAAACAAAGTTTCCAAGCATTTTCATATTTTTCTGAGGCACATTCAGGCAAGTTTGCAATGTAGATTGTATGGAACTACCATACATGTTTTTTTTCTGCTGAGCGCTAAGGAGAAGACTCATGAAGCCTTTCAGCAAGGCACTCCATCAGCACGCAGCATGTCTGCGCTTACCTTCGCTTCGGAGCACTTCATTCCATCTAAGAATTTGTGCTCTGTGCAGAATGGACCAGCATCCTCTCGCTCAAAGTCGCAACACGTTAAATTGCATTCCTCGTGATCACTTTCCTTGAAAAACAAGTAAAATTAGCAAGAATGAGTGAAACTGCCAACGCCTGCTAAAAACATGAAACGAGTTCTCGTAATTCTGCTCGTAAATGGAGTGCGTTTTTGTTTAACCGGCAACGTTTAAAATGTGCTTATTTCGGTTCCTAAATCAGATTTTAATTCCTTGCCTTAGAGATTTTAGCTCCCTCTTGGGAAGTCACTAACGTTTAAAAAATAATGGAATTGCCGCAGCACAGAGGATTCACGGATACATAATTAATGCTTGTGTTTTTGCTGCACTATCATGAAGTAGTATTTGCCGTATGTAAATTGAGAGGAGATTAGAGTACAAGAGAGTGCTTTGCCACGCAAATTAATTCTAATGAACACTTTTTCTAAGATTTATTTCGAAGCTGTCTATCAGTATGCCCTTATAGCGAAAGTGATGGTCCTAGCCTGTAAATTCCGCCTACCCTGCACACTACGTGATACTTACGCATGTAACGAGAAAGCAATTGTTGTCCGCTTTGCAAGCTCAATAACAAAAACTAGGTGGTTTCGTTTCCTATTAAGCAAAGTATTTAAACTTTGAGGTGCACTTTAACAGCTAGATGCAACTGGTATTGTGCTAAAGTTTCAGTGAACGGGACTCTATAACGTATTCACAAAGTAGCTATGTGAATGTTTAGATTGAAAGTCAGGAATTTATGACGCTAAATGTTTTATGCATGAAATATACAGCCCTTAAAGTACGCTTATTGCAGAGATGAATTATGCTTAGGGAGTTCTACTGCACCGTAATGCGCCATAAAACTATGCTTATACTGATATCCTTGCAATTCCTTGGATTAGACGCCCGTGAAAACTCAGGAAGCTATTTCTATGCACAATGTAAAATAATGTACGGTGTCGTTTAGAACTGTAAACTGCCCTTCATCATCAGCCTCACTACACAAACTGCTGGACAAAGGCGCAACCTATATCCCTTCAAGTATCCCTAACCTGTTCCATATGAGGCAGCCATATTTCAGGAGTCTTCCAACTCTCCACCGCCAACATGACATATTTCAGGAATCTTCAAACTCTTCCCCGCTAATCTGATTTTCTGACAGCCCGCGCAACGCTTGCCAGCGCTTTGGAATGAACTCAGTTGCCTTTAACGACCACCGCTTGTTGGGCTTCGCATTACATGTTTTGCCCATCTTGTTCCCTGATCAACTCTGCTCGGTTCGTGTCTGTTAGAGTTGCGCCTATCGTTTCACATTGCATAGCTTACTCTGCTCTACTCAGTTTAAGCTCTTCCCTTTGGTTTAGCCTCAAGTTTTCTGTCCGGTAGGGGAATTTTGCTAAAATGCAGCTGCTGTGTGTTTTGTCGTGATGGATTTAAGTAAAATGCCATTTAACATCTGTGTGCCGGCAAAAGTACACCACCCCAATCTTATCCTCCTAGTTATTTCCTTGTCGTGGTCCGGGTTTGCGGTCGCTTCCTGCATTGAGTAGATGTATACCTTTACTGCTTTCAAAGCTTCGGTGTATATTGGAAACTGCTATTCCGTTCCGAGACTGGTGAAATTTTTATTACATTTATTCACAGTAATTTTTATACCCACAGCAATTCTTTCCTTGGACAGGCCCTCGATCATTCTTTTGCAATACAGCCGTCAAGTTACTTATCAATGTAATGTCAGCAACAAGTTGGATATTGATACCGTGTTCTTAATAAGATTTTATCCCCAGCTCAATTTAGTCAGTTGCAGCATGTGCTATGAATGTGCACGTTAAAACCAATATTCAGGAAATATTTTTTCATTCAGCGCGGAACAGCGCAGATGGGTTTGGAAAAACATATAATATTATATGTGGTTGCCTGCGCCTTTTGAAGCGCCAGTTCTTGTCGCTAACTGCTTGTTTGACTGCATCGTGTATGAAGCGGCTTGCCTGACCCCGATAAAAAATGAAGTACAGGGTTCCTATCCAATGAAGTAGAGAAACAAACAAGAAGATAAAAAATTCATTCTACACACTTCTGATGACAACGAGGCCCTTCCGCGTAGCAGCTGGCAAAGTTGATAAGGTGTCATGCTCTTTCCGGGAAATTCCTGTGTCTTCTCATATGCTTCAGCCGTAACGTTAATACAGCTCGGCGAAAGTGTTCTGCACAGAAAAAAGTACAAATCTTTAGCACAGGTTGGACTCAATTCACCGGAAGGTATTTTTATCCACTTAACTTCGAACGACCGAGTCTTGTGGTTTTAGGGCTGAAAGGAGCGAAACACATGTGGGAGCGGTTTCGGAAACAGTCATTGCACACAGCTTATTCTGCGAACGCTAATATTCGTGCTGGTCAAAAGAGGCGCTTCCGTCTGCCTTAAGGTGGTCGCCCTCTAGGTGTTTATAGATTTTTACAGCTGTATTGAGTGCTCAGTGGGTAAGAAATGATGCGTCGAGATCGTTTACGAGTGTCTAAAATCGCGCCAGTGAACAAGTGGTAATGTAAAGTGTTATTTTGTTTTAACCGAGATATTTAGCAACCTTTGATAATAAAGACCTGGGGTATTACAAAACTATGTTTGCCATCAGTCTAGAAAGCTATGATAGCATGGGAAATCATTTGAACGTTATAGGTGCCCATGAGAATTAGTATTTTATTTTATCATGGGCGCTGATGAGTGCAATCGTGTTGGCTTTGAATCAGCGATAACATTTATTCGTCGCAGGACATGCTTGTAGGCCCCTCATGCCCCTCTTAATGCAGCAGAATTTCGAACATGATGACATATTTTTACGCCGCAGTATGAACGCATCGCGGCGACTAAGGTACTTTAGCGTTCGGCTGATGATGCCACTGTCGCGGGTTCGATCCCCATGGTGTCGGCCATATTTTGGGAGCGGTGAATTACGCTGGGACTTCTTGTCCCAGCATATTCATCTAACATGCACTCAAATAGAAGCTGATAGGCATAATGGCCAGTGGGGATTCTTGAAACACGCTGAGTGTTTGGGCCTCCTCTTGGCGCTGTCTCCAAACTCATACATTCCAGAGCCCGGTTATGTGCAGCCTTTATTATCCAGGACGATATTCAAATGAATACCTTCAAGAACGCGGTTATGTGCAGTATTTATTATCCGGGCCAATATTCAAATGATTGCAAGCTATGCAACGACAAAGCGGATCTCAACCATATTCTTTGGAGCCGCCGCGGTGGCTGAGTGGTTACGGCGCTCGGCAGCTGGCCCGAAAGACGCGGGTTCGATCCCGGTCGCGGCGGTCGAATTTCGATGGAGGCGTCTTTACCCATTGACGCGTTGAGGCGTACAGTTTAAGCCTCGTTCATGCTATGCAGCGCTATTTCGAAGGCCTATTTACCTTTGGTCGCGCGAGTGTACCGCTATGGCGAAACCGCATCAAAAGTTCAGCACTCGCAAAATCAAGGCGTCACTCTAAAGCTCGAACTAAGCTGGATTCTTGCTGTCTTAAATACGTATTCGATTGGTTGTTTGAAAGCGCATGCTCCAGAATGCTCGGGTTCAAACAAAACGCCCTTGATTTGTTCCATTCGTTCTTCCGGAGCACCTTTCCTCTGCATGTGAATGCTCGTAGTCGTTCTAAGAAACTCTCAGCCCGACGTAAGAGCGGTTGAGTGGTCTGAACCATGCGATCGTACTTCCCGCCCCCCATTCCTCTACAGGCATTCTAGTGATACGGGGCTGTATCGTCGCTTATTTCTAAGCGGTTCTGTACGGATGCTTAGACATTCTTATACGGAAGTTATGAAAATTCTTTGAACTGAGGTACTTCACCACTATGATTTTGACTCTGAGAAAGCATTGTCGTGATGCGTAGGGTCATGTATCGTAGTACTATCATCGCTGACAGTCCCAGCAATGCCTGCAATTACGCAAAAGGGTTAGAAATGCCATTTCTGCGTCATATTTGCCTCAGGAGTTTCCTCTGCGCATATTTGCGTGTCCGTTTTTGGGCCATGTTGCCCCAATATCTGTTCTTTAGTGCAAAGAGCTGTTAAAAAGTCTTCGTGTGAAGCTTGCAACGATAAGGTTCCCTCGTTAATTGTGGCACTGTAAGCCATCGAAGCGGTCCGGTGGCCACAGCGCAGCCTTATCTTGAAAAACAATATCGAATGTTCAATGTTGTGCTGGCTTACTTGACTTTCCGAGAAGCTGCTTTGGGAATGCAAGACTAATGTGCTCGGCCTGATGTGATATAAGTAAAACGCATCGAAACACCATTCCAAGCTAAAGGTTTTTCCAGGAGTTAATCTTGCTTAACGTGAAAGCACTGTGAGTGCCTAGCATATGTTTCTCCCCGAGTCCGGAGGTGCAGGTTCCTGCTGAATATTAGATGTAGAGGTTTAGTCTTTTACTAGATAATGCGGTTGTCGCTGCAGGAATAAAACTCTTGGCCCAGTGCTGAGTAGCAGAACGCAACAGAGTACCACAGCTCCAAGAACGATCGACATCGAAAGCAAATTGTGCAGAGAGTGGTTGTCTCCGTAGAGGTGCTAAGTTGTTATGAATGAAGGTGCGGTCGTGCTCTTTGAAGTAGGTAGCTCTAGTGGAATTTAGAGGCTTGCACAGCAAGAGTAGACCTCTATTATTTTTCGCTCAGGCTTATGCGAAATGACATCAGAGATGCCCTTTCAAATTTAACACTGCCCACTACGCAATTGAAAGAAAGTAGCAAGAAATGCTTTACATTCATTAAAGCTCCAGCTCTCCGAAAAAAACCCCTCTAAAGATTACATACTGTTTCGATTACTAAAGGAAGAAAATTATAACGTTACTTGTAACGCGCCCGAATTTGGGCCATGCTGCAGTTTGAAAGCATGTACTTATTGGCGCCAAGATCTCCATTTCCCATCAGGTACCCATCCGTCGGCGGGCATTTTTTTGAACCAGGGGGCTTGTAAGGACGCTGAAGAGGAGCCTGTCCATCATGAGTTGCTCCTAGTCTGTAAAAAACGTCGCATAACGGAACTATTAGCAAAAAAAAATGTTCTAACGTACTCTCTGAAACATACGATGGCGAAAAAAAACGGCATGAATACGAAGACGTAATACGTCTGAAAAAATCGTGGAGTCCGATTCACGATTTACGCTATCTGTCCTGAAAATACCTTAATGTATTTAGAGAAATCGCGATCATTTTCACACGCGTAATCCTCCCGCACGTAAAGACTAGGGAATCATGGATTGAGGCAGTTAAGGCATGTCTCTAAATTTCTGGCTTCCATTTTTTTTTGAAGTTTGGTGGAGAAACAAGAACACCGATCGAGAGGCTGAGTTAATGTCAACTTTTTCCCATTTTCCTCCATGAGCGGTATGTAGAGATCGGCGTACCGAAGTGACACATGAGCAATGCAGAACTCAAAATTATTCCTCACGCCATCAGGCTGTTCTAAGAATTCTGGGATCACGAAGCACAATGGGGTTTTTGTACTTCACATCAATCTGAGTATGGTCACGCGGCAGGGTTCAAATTCGCTACTTTGGAGCATGCAGCTGAAAGTCAAAGGCTGTGAGCAACCACGGCGGGTTCTTGCTCACAAGTCACCAGTTTGATGCTTCTAAAGATGTCAGGAAGCTGGAAGCGGATTTTTGTCGGGACGTGCAGAGTAACTTATACTAGAATTATGCTTGCACGAGAAGAAATACGCCTGTTACTTGCGTTCCAAAACAATTACCACCAAGTGGATTGAGATGCACTTTCCTGCTGTGGAGTACGTGAATATCAGTCCCCTAGATTTATTTGACAATGTACCAGAGCAGCACGCATGTTCCTCGTAGGGGTAGCTAGATAACTGTAGAGTTCGAAGTATACTCAAAGCTAATAAAAAAGTAGGGAAAAAAAGGGAGTGATATAGTTCGCGCCTCTGCAGACCGGGGACCACCACCTCTTCGCAGTCTGTTAGCTAAACACTGCTTGTTCACCATCAACACCTGCTGAGAGGAGTTAATCAAGTAAGTTACTCCACTGCTTGTAGAAAAATGGCACGAAATCATGCATTGTTACCGCCAAAAAGCAACAAGGTTTGGATACCGTAATGACAAGGTGGCAGTTCCGTCGCTGATATCAACAACCAGAACATGTGATGCCCCGCCCGCCGTGCTAGATTCAAAAAGCAAACTTCCACTTAAATTTCTGTATGCAGAACTATCTCATCTAAATCGAGGCACTCTTTTAACGATGACAGCAATTGCGTCTACCAGCCCAGCTCGAATTACTACCATTTTCATGTTAATTACTTGTTAATGAACCATTTATTCTAACAAAAACGCCGATATAGATTTTGACTTTTGAACACACTAGATCGATTAGTTAAATTACCGAAAATGTCAGCAATTCATTCGTAAAAAAATAACACCCGAGAAAAGCCAAAACTTGCATTCAGAAATAATAAATAGAAAAAGACCGCTGAGCATTAAAAGATAAAAACAGAAAAGTTGAGCAATTAACTATACATAAGATTCCTAAAAAACGTGCTACTTGTGCTTCATCTACACTATGCTGGGCAAGTGACTGATGCATAAAACAAAATATATACGTAAATCTACTTCACGGTGGATGCACTAACGCTGGAAACAGTTGGCATGCGACAAAACAGTCTATAATCCGCCGTCAGGGGATGACGTGGTCAGCTTGCCTTCTGGCATGCTTTTAACACCAAGTGTCGAGCGAATTCACAATATTACAAATGTACGGCGGGTGGTCATTTCCACGTGTAGCTTGCATAGAAATTTTTATTTCCAATACGAATTTGCAACAGAAACGTTGTCCGCTAACCTTAAACAGCTGAATAGTGAAGAGATCGGAGGCTTCCGACCACAACTACAACGCTGTTATTTTTTAGGAATATTTTTTCTTTCCATTGCAGAAGAAAAATTTGAACAAAAAAAAAACAGTACCTGCAGTGAGCATATCCGCGACGTTTTCTTACTTCAAGAAAATATTGAAATTAATTTTGCTGCTCTATTTCCACGTTTTTCCTTCCACTTGTCGCAAAGAAAGCAAACCTCGCGCTAGGCCAGGAGCTAATTGATCATCTGTTTGCCATCGGTCATTACATTTTTTCTGCCCGCAACGTAACAGTGTATTGCATAGGACAAGCTGCCAATGAGTCCAATCAGCTACCGCACACGTGTTTCGTCAAAGAGTACAGTCGCAAAATGTTTACGCAGCTTGAACCTGAATAGAGGCTAGAATATAAATATCAGAGTATCGATAGTAGTGCTTTATATAAAGCTACCTAACCCTCAACCCTCTTTGCCCTAAAACCCTGAACTTTAAAATTTACCGGTGCATCATTCTTTCCTTCGATGGGTCTCCTGCACAATTTTAATTAGTGATAATTGCGACAGCCCAAAGGAAATCTTGTCATTTCTATCATAAACTGTTAACAGCGAAATTTGCCTCCCGCTCTTGTCCCCTACCCTCGCTGTGTTCAAGTTGTTGTTGTTGTTGTTGTTGTTGTTGTTGTTGTTGTTGACCTCACAAGTTTCTGCTACAAGCGCGGTTTTCCTCGTTCTCGTGCACGAAGAACAACTGAACTTGTAACACCGAATCTTCATTGCACACCTTTTCTTGGGATGGACGAGCGGTTTGATGTGTGCAGCAAAGCAGACGTTTGGAAATACGAGGAAGTCGGAATTTTTTTCATCGCATTACCTAAACTACTCTGATAGGCAAAAGCGCAAGAGAATAAAAAGCCTCCAAAACGTCACATCTTCTGTATAAAAAAATGAAAACGGCATCACTAAAATGAGTACCTAGAATTAGATTTTCAAGAATGCAGACTGCGCCATATATTATCAAGAGAAAATGTTTGCAGGACTTTCACTGCTTTTGTGCTTATCTGATTCATCTTCAACAAATTGACATTTCCGCATAGTGGAGAGACTGCTCATGTTTGCAAATTCACATTAAGAGATTTCCGAAATGCCAGCTGCAGCAACAAACTCGATACGTAAAGCTTTGATTGTTGATATATTAGTTCCGTAATTGTGAGAGCCTCAATTTTTTTTCATTATTTGATACTTTTCGGCCTAAACGACTGCGGTCTTTGGAAACCAGTGTGCATTTGTTTCCATGAGAGTGCCTCCAGGTTTCTTTTTGTGGAAGGGAAAGAAGTGCTTTTATTTTAGGAATTTTAATTATCTTTATCTCAAAGACAATATAAAAGTGTTGTGTAGAAGCTTCAGTCCCTTCACGGCTGTGATTTTCTCGTGCTCAAAACAATATAGCTTGTTAAGTCACTTAGATGCACGGAATATGCAAAAAAAAACGCCGAAAACATACAGAAAGGGACTTAACTTCAGCCTTCGATGCTAGTATAGCTGGAATGCCCAGGCCTCCACCTCTAAATAATTGCTACCATGAAGATGTACTCTTCGTTTAAATCTTTGCAGCGTTACATTTCCAAGAAATATTTTCTTACTTACAAATGCGCCACCTCGTGGGCTAACGTTACCACAGCAGCGTAGGAATTGGGGATGTCGTGTACTATTGCAACTTTCATGTCCGTACAAACTGAGCTCGTTCTTGCGAGTCCTGAAAAAGTATGTTCAAAGAGTTACATACATCATGTCACGATGCACATTCAGCCACAGATTTTGCTGGACATGTAGCTTTGAAACCGAACAATTGCATCTCTTTTTTTGTTAGCATGAAATGAAACTGGAATCTCAGCTACTCGTTTTAAAATTTGTTGCATCCGTACCTTGGCACCGTCCACCATGCTGTCACCAAATATATTGATCAGAGTTTTCAGGATACAGTCCTTAGTTCTTCAGAACCCCCCCCCCCCCTACTTATTCCAAGCACAGTATATCTCCAGGCAACCACGCCGTACATGATGGTGACTACACAGAACGTACATAACCCCTCACTAGATAGAGACGCACTGGTCGCTGGGTCCTGCTGCTTACAAAGAAATAGCTGAGACGTGACGGTGGAAGTGGAAGGCCTTTCTGCACTTCCGTGGTGAAAGAGAGGCGTGCGCTGAAGATCAGGTGCTGCCTATTACGCATGCTCCAGCGGATAAGTAAAAGGCAAGCACACTCTTGTTATCAGTCTCGAAGTAAATACTGCTCTAATCTCAGCCTTATGAGACAAATCTTTCGAGAAAGAATCCAACGAGCGGATGTACCGTCGCTGCTGAAGTCCAGCGACTGTTACCCAAAATCGTCTTTCAATGCCAAGAATCTTGGAAGGTATGCAGAACGAAGCACATAAAACTAGCTACTGCGGGCCGCCCGTCTACATACAGCGACTGAGTTCTTGAAACAATGCACTGTACAGTACGCTTGTTGGTCTGTTGTGGGCAAATATTGAGAATATATGGCAGAAAGGCCGAGAAACATGCTTTGAGACAGTTAATGGCGACTGAATCAGCCCTCACTTCAGCTGTCCTGACAAAGTGGGGCCACACGCCCGCGCGGATGCTTCGAGCAGAGTGTACACGGTTGTCTTTTATTAGGTGACGTGTTTCAATCAATCATTTTTTGAAATGCCAAGGCCGTCTCACTTAATAATAAGTTTGCCTTAAGGAATCATGTTTAACTGCGCAAAGAAACGAAGACAGAGAAGAACCAGGCACGACACGAGCGCTCGTGTCGTGCTTGGTTCTTCTCTGTCTTCGTTTCTTTGCGCAGTTAAACATGATTCCCTACCAACTCGCCCAGTTTTCCGTTCTTATTGCCTTAAGGCCTGCGTTTTAGAGAAAATACGTCGCCGGTGTCATCGGCATTATCAGTGTTGTGAGCGGAGAAAGAGGCGGCCTTCGTGCCACCTAGGTCACGTTATGCTTTTACGTCATTACCAATTCTCCCATCGTGGCAGATGGAAGGTAAATTAATGATTGGTTGTGAGAAGTTGCTCGGGAGAGTAACCTCGGTCTGAGAACCACCAACAGTGGTTATGTTTGAAAGAACCACCTATCAGAACAGTGGCACGTCGCATAACCGCTTCACTACTTCCCCAGTAGTGGCATGAGGACTTCCCGCGGTGTAAGAATGTAAACTAGATATATATGACCAATTCCACATACATGGGCAATTAAGCAGAACCTAGGCAAAGTGATACGCAAAGAGGACCCCAGGCCTGTGAGCGGAGCAAATAACGTTGTCACATCATACTATGAAGGTGGAGCTAAGGGTCCCCTTAAATATTTGCCAAAATTTTGGCAAAGGAGGTGATCAGATATTTTCCCGGGTGCACAATCCTTAAACTCTACTTCATGGAGCTTCCAAATAGTTCAGCCTGTGAAAATAAAAAGCAAACATCCTCGCTTTAGGTTTTACCCCGGCAGTACCTTTCTCAGAGTAGAATAACACGGAACAACTTCTCACTCTTTAGGAGTCTGCGGGTGCAGTACTCACAGTCGACCTGATGATATCTTGCCTCTCTCAATTCTTAACACACCAGGAGACGGTAGGAAAGGGGGAGTACAAAGATGCTCCGCTTTTGTTTTGCGTGTAACACGTGTAACAGAAAACATTGCGCTATTCTGCAATAGATAAAACCCCGGATGCGATACTCTCGGGGAGCAGACTGTGAGTTAACAAAAAAAAAAAGACGTGCAGGGCACTTTGGTTCTAGTATAATTAGTAATATGAAACTTGCAGCAAACGTAACTCCTTGGTCGACGCTGGTCTGCGAGATCGCAAAGGACTGGGGGGATTGCCATTCTCGACTGCAGATGTATAATGATTGATCTTCCTTACCTTCAGAGCCTCCATATAATATACCCCTTAATGGGGAGCTTGTCTACATTTCGGTCGACATTTCTGTTCATATGAATACGAAGGAAGCGAAGACCGAATGAAACTAGGCAAAGAACACGACAGGTGTTTTCTTTAGTTTGTGATATCGATGAGTGAGAAATTTGTAGTTTAATTTGCTTTTACGTGAAAGATAATAGATGCCTGAGGAATGAAAAGCTTTTCATTTTTAGTTTTAGTAAAAATGAAAAGCTTTTCATTCTTCAGGCATCTATTATCTTTAAGGAAAAAATGACTGCAATACTACTTTCTCACCAGTTAACTTCTAAAAGTAAAAATACTCCTGTATACTTTTCTTGGTTTCGTTGACTGTTTGGGTTTTTTTGTATGTATGTCGTCCCGGGTTAATTTGGAGAGACATGGGAGAGGCCTCTGCCCCGCAGTGGGTGTAGTCAGGATGTTGATGATGTCACGAAGCCTATTTTTTCTACCGTTTTCTGTTCAATAGCTCAAGCAGGGCCTCGGTTCTGGCAGCTCTGATGGCATAGGCAGCATGCGCGCATTGCGGCTGTGTCACTTTTATATCACAACCCTCATTGCACTTGGGGTATGGCAGTTTTCAAGCTATCTGGCCAAGCGCAGAGGATCAACAATTTTTTTGTGGCGTGTCCAGCATATGCACGTGAAAGACTCATGCTCGCATCTGCTTTGAAGTCTATGGACACAAGGCCCCTCTCGGAGGATTTTATCCTCGGCGCTTGGCCAGATAGTTTGAAACCTGTACAGGCAACGCGAGCGCTCTCACGTTTTTTAGGTGAGACGGACCTTGCCTCGCGTTTGTGATGTTAGAAACTGTGCCTTGTTTTTTCAATTTTTTGTATGTATTTTTCATCTGCCTCCTCCTATCATCATCATTCCCCAACGTGACCCTCTTTTTTCTCCTCTTCCCGTTCCCCAGTGCAGAGTAGCAGGCCAAATATTTATTTTTCAGGCCAACCTCTCTGCCTTTCCCGTCAATAAACCATCTCTCTTACCACTGGCGGTTCCACTTTTTCTGCCCTGTTCGACCGCAATTTTGTCTCTGGAAAAAAAAAGAAATGCCAGGCTCCCGATTACCTCAACCTCAAATGTGCTCCCGATTACCTCAACAAAAATATTCATCTGTGAGTACCTAGCACACAGCCAATTGAATGAGTGGGAATGTTAGGTGAAATGCCTAAACAGTTTCTTTGAGAGATTACGAATTGTATACAAAGTGATGCTTTACAGCCTGACATTCTATTTACCAGTATATTGGTTTCACTGTGGCGTTCTTCATTGAGGTGGCACTTGAAGCGCTCAATCGAAGACCGAGCCTGTGCTTGAAGGAACTGAGACATTTAATGATAATTTGCTGTGTCTGCTTCATGGGCACTCTTGGAATAACAATTTGTTAGGCAGTGGTAGTTGATTCATATCATTAATTAAATTCTCTCTGAAAGCACTGACGACATAATACAAGCACAGACTAGAGTTCGCGTAAATTCAATAATAACAAAACGACAATGTCAGTGAAGCAAAAATTTCAGTAACAAACTACGAAAGAAAAATAGAGAACCTCAAGAGGCATACAGAAGCATAGAAAAAGACAAGGTACAGGACCGTGTGGCAATAGGTGCACTTCAAAGTCAGTTAATGTCACAGGACAAGTTTGTCGGAATGTTTATAAGTCCTGGAAGTGACAGGTGAGGTCGGCAAGAAGTTACTTGCGTTCGTTGCATGAAACTAAGCCGCTTGGTAGGATATTACACAGGGTCATTGCGTTCAAGAAAAAGGAGGCAAGCAGCACCAGTAATCGGCCCAATATTGGTAATATATTGGCAAAGGCGGGTCCTCGAAAAGACCAGCGTGAAACCGTTCCTATCCAATATTGGGCCAATTACCTGTCCTTCTCGGTGAGCTGCTCATGGCTAGTGTGCGGCTGTCTATACTAGTTACGGTCTGCCTGGGTTAAGGCAGCTGAACGTTCTTTTCGCTATAGTGTTAACAGTGTTTTTTTTAGGATATAGCGTTCAAGAAGCACATGCAATTGGAGATAAAATGGAGTGAGGAGGCTTAGTTAATAGCGTGTTTGTAGGGAGGCTGAGCGTTTTTATAGGGTGATGCTAATTTATTTCAGTATTTAAATGTGATAAATAGGGCTGCGCTATTTTCGAGACCGTCGAGTCCTGTGGTGAGGCATGTTTGGTATACAGTGAAGCATATTGCGGCGAGGTATGCTTGATATGGTATGCTTGATGAACGAGGAATCGAGGCTGACAAGTTGATGAACGAGGATGACAAGTGGAATCGTTGGTTTATGTACGTTGAGTTTAGGGCAAATCAGACTGTGGTAATGCTGTGTGTTGCATTAAAATACGCTTGGGAGAGACCTTGAAGCACCACCCTGTGAAGAGCATAACTATTTTTCTTTGGAGTGAAAACCGCTATCGTCTTGCTGTGGCCATAAGTAGTCAATTAAACACTTTAATATAGATGTTTTTATATTTAATTCAGCTATTGCTTTCCTGGCAGATATACTTTGCCCACTAGTATACCCGCACCTATGGAGAAGAGAAATAAAAATACAAAATTCCCGCATACAGAACTTCACGTGACTGACGGATGCTCTTTGTATGTACGCTCAAAGACCACCGCTTTACGCGACAGACTAATTAAACAACACAGGATGACATCTGTGTTCCATCTAACTCTCTTTGAAAAATACGAGTTGCTGCAGTGTGTTCATTCCTGACTATGGCGATTTTTTAGAGTACGGTGTTTTTGTGTAATCAGGACAGGTTTATTTTGCAGCTATATGGCGGCACATTGCTGGGTACTGATAAAAAATTACTGGTTTAAACAAAAATTGCTCAGCTTGTGGAATTATCGTATAGACTGGTTTTATGTATAAAAACCTGTGCTTCAAGAATAATTAAAACACACCATAAGCAATGAAACACCTGTGTCTGCGAGACCGTTTAGCTACCTGGTGGACACAGAGTGGTTAAAAAATGGCCGTAATGAGCCTAATAAGAAAAAATCAACAGTGAACCTTTTGTTTCTTCAGGGAATGTCTGTAAATCGGAAACCGAGATGTAGAGGTATATTGGGAGTGCTGGATTTAGTAGAAATGAAGAAGCACGCCTTTGTTTCAAGATATTACCTTCTATATTTCGATCTAAATCCACGAACTGGCGAATAGAAGACGGTGGTAACACATCGATAACTTTCTGTAGTGAGACACACCAATAGCGCATAGCAGCTTCTGTGCAAACGTCGTAAATCAACAGTTGAAACTGATAGCAGATCTTGCAACTATGGCGCCTAGCGAAACTGAAGAAATTCTGTATACAAGACCTCTACCTCACCATGTAGGAGGTTGGCGCCGACCATCGTTGTCTTACATACGTTGTTACGCAAATCGGGTCAAACATTCTAAAGCTAAAACTTCAGGCTATTGCACGTGCTATAATAAGTTTCTAAATTCAGGCAGTCTACAAGTGTGCTTTTTTCTAAATATTCATTAAAAAGCTACTTTCTGTCATGAGAGAATACAGGAAAACTCGCTGATTTTCTTTAATTAGGCAAATGAGTACAACGTGTAGAATGCAGCTGATCTTGTCATCGATAGCAGCAAGTACCAAGTGCATCGCAGGAAAAACGCAGTACATTTTGGGCTGCACAGAATCGCTAGCCGCTCTCGGACGTCATACTGCAGCTGCTTTAGTCGCTATTTCCTCATGCAGCCGTCGAGACAAGAAGTGCGCCTGCCCTCCCTTCCTTTTTGTCGCGGCTTGGGAAGCCGCCGACCTCTGACATTTCTTTTTTTTTTATTCGAGAAGTGTGCCATGAGGCATACATTTCTCTGCCAGCTGAACAGCCTTTTGTTTGATTTGACATTTAGAAACGAAAATCTAGCGCACAGAAGGTGGCGAGGATGACAATCGAAACAGCAGCACGAGATGCAGCCAGTACAGCACAATTCATGTCATGAGGGCAACAACAACAACAACAACAACATCAACAATTCGCAAAAGACTCAGGAGGCGGCTTAGTTTTTTAAATCATTACGTAGCGATATTTCTCTGCGTTGGCGGTAGTTCATCTCCCGACCACCGTTGAAGCATTGTTAATTGTGTATATGGTTTGGTAAAAAAAAGTGAGGTAGTCTTTTGTAAGGAGAGCGTCTAAGCGGGCTAGTTAGTGCAGATAAGTCATTTTCAGAAGCGCTGCGACAAGACAGAAGCACCGAGCGAAAGACAAGGATGATTAAGCTAAAACGTTTAATGTCGTTTAAGTACCATCAATTTCAATATCAAGAAAAGAGCCTGCCTTTCGCAGTATCAGTTTGTAATCTTTCCGAAGCACTCTTGCAGCTGCTGTCATCCCAGTGCTTGAGGATCAGCACGAGGCTCGTGCGGTTTTCACTCACTCAGATGGAAGTGGCTGCCACCCTGGTCTCTCTCTGTGGGGCACAAGTTTCAGCGGTGGCAGCACCTGCCATTAAAGGGCAGTGGCGCCTTGCATAACTACCACTTGCCAGCTAAATTGCTGTCTGTTCGTGAGAGGTTGCTCGGGAAGCGCAACTTGGCTCGCACAAACCCGAGGGCAGCACCTGCTATCGAAGGGCATAGGCGCACCCCTTAACTGCTCTACCATTGCGCAAGGAGTGGTATGAGTACTCCCAGGAAAGGGAAGGGGGACGTGCCGCGGTAGGGTGGCCACTACCTCCACGAAGTTAAGGCGCAAATCAGAAGGGGGGGGGGCGGCATCGCTGCGTCCCTAGGTAAAGCCATGCAGAGGTAGAACTGCCAGCTGCATCTCATCGGGTTAGTTGACGCCATAGCACGCGCCTACTGCGTTCACAAAGTGAGCAGGCGGGCTTACGCCTTCTCACGCGTATAGCAGTATCAAGTGAGTCTGCCTCCTTTTTATGTTACAGGTTAAAGTGTATTGCGAAATCGAAGTGAAGGCTTTCAACACTGAAGGTAGCCCTGCTTCTAAAGTTTCTTATTGGGTAAAGTTGTTCAAAACGCCTAATGCTTAAAACAAGAATTTCGTAGCTCTTACAGTTGTGCTTTAAGGGAGACTCCACGTTTCACAATTTACGTCTCCGCAATGGCCGATAAACTTGCTTTCGAGCATTCCTGCGAGTTTCGCGGCCAACGCCAACCGAAGCCTCTGAGCAGATGCCGGGGCAGGCAGGCTTTTTTTGTCACTGTCAAGTTGCTATAACGTCACGGATATTATTAGCCTGGAACGTGAAGTGCTTGTGATTTCACAAATAAGTAATGGATGTGAACACAGCTTTCTCCTCGTTTCATCGCTTTCATAACTACTGTCTCTCTCTCTCTCTCTCTCTCTCACACACACACACACACACACACACACACACACACACACACACACACACACACACACACACACACACACACACACACACACACACACACACACACACACACACACACACACACACACACACACACACACACACACACACACACACACACACACGCGCACGCACGCACGCACGCACGCACGCACGCACGCACACACACACACACACACACACACACACACACACACACACACACACACACACACACACACACACACACACGCACGCACGCACGCACGCACGCACGCACGCACTGCTGGCTTCACTCGGTGTGAAAAAGATCTGACCCCTGATCGTTTCGTCGCCTGCTGTGATGACGCGCGCGCTGAATTTACCAAGCAGGTGGCCCCTAAAGATGAATTTCTCGCCCATTGTTGACGACAACCAGCACACTTTGAGTGGACAACGCTTAGTGGCATAAAAAATCTTATTAAGAGAGGGCACTTGCACGAAGCGAGAAGGACTACATATCAGGCTAATAGTGCCAATCTACTTTGTTCACCATGCACAACTCAATTTTCTCCAGCCACACTGCTTTCGTCACCGGACCACCGCCCAAGCCTTTCTCGTCTAGAGGGTATTAGAACGACACGGACTTGCCATTACCCGAGCATGCGGTGAATTGCCGGCCAGTTCAACAACCAAATGTCTTTTATTCTTGGGCCCCTACCTCATCGTGCGTTTTTTCCTGGTTTTCAAAAATTAGTTTTCCCATTCGCTCGTGAGATGTGCTGTTTTTTTCTCCTATGATTTATCCGCCCGTTTTTTCTTAAACCGCTAGAAATTCATTATTTTTGTTATATTCTAGCAATTACTAACACATGTTTTCCTCAGTTTGAGGAATAAAACCTCTCACCTTTGTATTTCTAACTTTCTTACCTAGTAATCAGGACAACAACATCGCAGATTCCAAAGCAGCTTTCCTTCACGAGAGTCTGAAGGGTGTTAAGTGTTTTCTGGCCATCCACAAGTTTTTTGACGTAACGAATAACTTGAGAACTCTGCCAGGAGAGACAATGTATAATTATATATTTTTTAGAGGTAGCTTACTTCATTTTTAAATGTAATTCGAATAACACACTAAGGGGAATACTGTGAACAATTGCTGATTTCAACAATAACCTTTTAATCTTTAAGTGAAATTGACATGCCTCTCAGAAAAAAAAGAGAGCTAAATTATAATGCTATGAACCACCTAACTCCTTTGCTTAAGTGGCCTCCCCCAATCCGAGGCAACGCAGGTTTGAATTTGAACTTTTTTGTTCATAGATGGCAGAACTAACGCCCCCCTAAAAGGCAGTGAAATCTATTCCACTCCAGGTGTGTTATCCCAACTCTGACAGGAAAATATTCATTCTCCGAGTTCGAGTAGTAGAGCTGCTCGAGATTTTCCCCGAGATCTTGTCGAACCATCGTCAACGTTAGCGAAACCAAGCTCCATGCTGCGTAACGGAGAAAGGTTTCCTCAGCCATCAGATGTTGGCAACAGCTGCGTTTTCAAGCATGCAACAAAAGTGTATCCTATGAAACTTTGGCTTGCAGCCCTTTCGTAAGCGAATAAAATGCGCTATGAATGCACTAGTGCTAAACTGGCACACGGTGTCGGAAATGGCGTGAACTGCCGAGTGGGGTAGAATTCGCTGCGCACGTGTTCTCCAATCTCCACTGAGTGAGATCACCAGGATTTCGCAGCAGCCAACACGCCTCGTGTTGTTGTTGTTGTTGTTGTTAGCCTATCAAAATATGACACATACCTACACTAGGGGATCGGCCAAGAATCGGGTGGCTATTCTCCTGTGCGCAGTGTAAAACTGCACCGCTCTCTCGCGCTGTGCATTGGAGAGCGTCCTCTTCATCGAATTCAATCCGCTCCGTCCCAAGGAAGGAAGGAAGGCCTCAGACGTTGCTGGCACATACCCACTATGGGGGAGTGCTCCGTACCGCGGCACTCCCTGCTCATCGTCGTCTTCTACGTGGCACAAATCCGTGCTTTCTCTCCAATTCGAATGTAGTAGACATTGTCTCTAGCCTAATTCGTTCTCTCGGTGTATGTTTGCGAGCTTTACCTATAGTGCAAACTGATGCTGTGCGTCTCGTGTTATCGTGACCTATTTCTGCGCTCTGAGCACATTTCACTGCCTCAAGCTGAAGGCTGACCCCAGACATTTATTTGTTCGGAGCAAACAGACATTCTTGTCCGTCGCCCACGCATTGTATAGCCTGAATTTGTCTTTACCACCCGCATCAAGCTCTTCTGTTTAACCCACAACAAAAAGGTCAAAAAATAAAAATGAAAAGGATACATAGGGAAAGTAGCCACGATACTGAAAACGCAAGTAGTTAATTACTGTGCGACAGAAGTAGTTATTGTCATGTTTCGTTCATTGTTTACAATTTCACACCAAACCAAAAAGCAAAATTTTGATGAAAAATTGTGGAGAATGTTTCAAAAGGCTCGAAGCATACACCTACCACAAATTTTGACTCTGAACGCAAATGTACATAATATATAAGCGCTTTCATAGCGTGTTAGAACTTCGCAAGATGTGGCGCTTTATTCGAACTAAGTTGTTAGTGCTTTAATGCAAGAACTTCTTTTCAATAAAATAAAAAAACGAACAAAGAGAAAATCTTGCTGAGGCCGTGGCATCGATCTCCAGTTCGGCAGCATTCAGTTCCAGCCTTTTTGGAGCTGTTTCTGTTTTTTTTTTACTGCACTTATTACGAGTTCGAAAAAGTGGCCCCAGCGGTAGCAATGCGGCATATGTATATGCTGAGGAGTCGAGTTTGTATATGAGCAGCACTTATTATTGATGTTTTGCATGACAAAAGTTATCATGCAAAAGCATTTTTTCATTCGTGGATGGCAATTTGCTCTGGGACCAACCGTTCTGGGTACCCAAGCTCTGAAAGTTTTGATAGATCTTTTTTGAAGGAAGGCTCCAGAGATGTGAAGCTTATCAACGAATTATCGAAAAGCAACAACTTTAACCTCTGGATGTGAAATTCCTTTTCGAAAACTCTAATTTATACCGGCTAGGAGCCCAGTGAGCGTGTAAGTTCACTTAAAATCTCTCGTTTCTCGCATTCAACCACGCATTCTGATGACTGTGCCTGCACAGCTTTTTCGAAAGCTTCCTAGTGCATTATCACAAAAAAGGATCAAGTTGTGTAAGAAGCCTTCCATATGAACAAATAAGCAAACCCATGTGCGAGCCATGTCTTAATATATCGGTTAAGTGAGAGGCTGCGCAGGTTCAGCAAGAACCAGCGTTTGTGAAAACCAGTATTCTAATATGGAGTTTGTTCAAATATTTTGAACAGCTGCGGTGGCTCAGTGGTTACGGTACTCGGCAGCCGACCTCAAAGACGCGGGTTCTATTCCGGCCGCGGTGGTCGAGTTTCGATGAAGGCAAAATACTAGACACCCGTGTACTGTGCAATTGCATATTTATGAACCCCAGCTGGTCGAAATTATCCGGCGTCCAACAATGCGGCGCCCCGCTTAGCCTGAGCCGCTTTTGGACGTTAAACCCGACAAACCATAAATTTTACTTAAATGTTTCTGCGATGATGCGCGTACGGTAAGTGGGGAGTTATTAACTTAACGGGACGTTTTATAATAAATAGCCACCTGAAAGCATAGCCCATGCCTCTTGGCTTTGCTTATCCGCTTCTGATAAATCTTTATGTTGCTTACACGCCAGAATTGGCATCAATGTGGTTTATCGGAGCTCATAATTCCGAAGGAAAATGCAGGCATTCTCTCGAGGCCTTTAAAACATTCACAATCTCCTTGAATCAAACTGTTGCTGATATATTCTGTACTAAATACTTACATTCCATACGGTGAGCCCGTTCATCTGGAGGCGAACTTTTGGGTTCACCATGTTTTCGTAAATTAGATTAACCTGGATAAAAAAATGTAGAGCCCAATTTGTTTGACGATCCCTATGTTTCGCTGCATTAAATTACATATTTCAACATATTACGGTTATGAAAGCGCCATTAGGTGCAAAAACTATCTTAAATACTCGTGTCACAATTTCGCATGAAGATTCGTCAGTTCTGCGTGGCGATTTGGTCATGCTTATGCTTTTCTCGGAGGACCAAATGGCCGAGGAGGTTTGAAATTCACAATGCTTTCAATAAGTTTCAAAGAATTGCTTGGTTCCTAAAAACAGCAACGATTTTCAATAAAACTATAAGAGCACATAAATGATCATAGCATTGCAAGAATGCCTGAAATGCTGCGTGCTGCGCTTTTAGAACAAAATATATTTATAGCCTCTAATGGTGACAATTTTCATCTACCGCTCCATTACATTCGCAGTAAAACCCACGCTGATATGTGTGGCTGCTAAAGCCGAAGTGTTCGTCAGAATATATATCTGCCGAAAACAACTTTCAGCAGCGGCATTGGAACTGTCGCTTGCGCGTCATCTGATGATCGCCAATCTGAATCTGATGATCGCCAGGCGACCGAAGCTGATTTCGCCTACACGACTGTTCCAAAGGAGAATTGCATAAATCACCAACAGCAGCATCTCTAACATCTTTACAGGGACTCTTTCCAGGAGTAGAACGCTAGACAAATGTCACAGTCGCACTGAAAAGTGTTCCACTGTTTAGAAGATCGTAAGTACACCCCCAACCTCTCGCGATGGCTCAGTGGTTAGGGCTCTCGGCTACAGATCCGGAGTTCCCGGGTTCGAACCCGACCGCGGCGGCTGCGTTTTTATGGAGGCAAAACGTTAAGGCACCTGCGTGCTGCGCGATGTCAGTGCACGTTAAAAATCCCCAGGTGGTCGAAATTATTCCGGAGCCCTCCACTACGGCACCTCTTTCTTCCTTTCTTCTTTCACTCCCTCCTTTATCCCTTCTTTTACGGCGCGGTTCAAGTGTCCAACGATATATCAGACAGATGCTGCGTCATTTCCACCCCCCCCCCTAAACAAAAAACAATTATTAAGTATACCCCTGCACGCAAAGGTGAGAAGGTGGCGGATGCGTTCGGACATGTCTTAACGATTGAAGTAAAGCGGGTAGGCACCGGGGCTCGCAAATTACGAAAGCACCAATAGGCATCTAGCGTACTGCTTTGTTGAAAAAAGAGAAGGGTCTGCACGCACCTGGAGGACAGGCAGTGGAAGGAAAAGGCCAAAACTAGTAATGTAATCACTAACAAGTCCCAACTATCATTAAAAACTCATCACTAACAAGTCCAAGAATGTGCTACCCATGTACAACAAAGCATTACTGGGTCGCTTCTACTCGCGACAGTGATATGTAGCGCGAAGCTTTATTCTACTGTCTTGCGTTCAGTGGTGTTTTTTGATGATCTAAGAAGGCGTACTAAGTGTGTTAAGCATTTTATTGCAGATGAGCGGTTAAATATACTGCTAATTGCGAAGCATGTGATCAACCCCCCGCCTTGGTCGTAGTCCGATGTTCACAGCAACAGACCAGATATTAGGCTCCGTCCCCTCTCCAATCTCGTACACAACCACATTTAGAATCATCTTTAAAGGCACATTGTTGACTCACTGAAGTCGATCTGTATCCATAGACAACGGCATTCTGACTACTAAGAGAGCAGTCTCAGTGATAACGCAGTTTTTGGGAATTAGTTTTAAAGGACCCTATCAGAGACACCCTAAAGTTATCTTTATACCATGCAAAGTGTCTGCGACGAGAGCGAATTTTTCGTGCGAATCCAAGATACTACCTTCTATCGGCATTTACTAAAAAACGGCGTTTGCAGTCGTTGTCGGTTTGTGCTTCTCTAATCGGAGTTGTGAGGAAATCTGAATGCGTCACCAGTATTTGACGTACGGCGCTGTAGAGTTGGGTACACTTGAAACCTGCTATATCACCCGACTAGGACACGAAAAAGCACCTACCAAGGTTGCCGGGTGACAAAGTAGAAAGAGAGACGGAAAAAATCCCCTCCTCTTTTCTCGGTGAGAGGAGAGAAAGGCCCGAAGATGGCAGCTAAAAAGCAATTAGAAGATGTATTGCGCACACTGACATCGCATACTGCTAACTGCACTCCTCCGTAATTTTATTTAGCTTGAGTTGTCTCAAGCCATAGACGCGCATTTTCTTGCCCGATAAACACGAGCACATCCAATATGTCAATATGTCACATACAATATGTCATGGTCAAAACACATCGATCATATCACAGCTAAAGCTCTTAAAAAGGTAGGTTACTTGAGGCGCACAGTACGGGATGCTCCTAAAGAGACGAAACTGGTCATGTATAAAACACTAATTCGCCCTATTCTTGAATACGCTTCCAATGTTTGGAATCCATATAAGCAATGTGAAATTGATCAAATAGAATCTGTACAACGAAAAGCTGTAAGATTTATTTTTCGCCGCTACGACTTTCATTTTTCACCCTCATCTGCGATATCTTCCTTAAACTTAAGTCCGCTCGCATCCCGCCGGAAAACTGAGTCCTTAAAACTTCTTCACTCAATAGTGCATTCTGCTAATTGCCTCTCAGAGAGTAAGCATATCACGTTTTCAAAACCATCTCTAACCAGGAGCCATCACGATCTTAATATCCAACCCTTCTTTGCCCGTACTAACGCTTTCAAATACAGTTTTTTTCCGCGTACCGTGGAGAGTTGGAACTCTTTAAATGGAAATATACGTGCCTTTTCTGTGTCTGATTTTGCGTCCGAAATTGAGACGTAGCATTATATGATGTTGTATGCAGCGTTTGTTTCACATTTTGCCATGTACCCCTTTATGCGCGCAACTGTACCGCATGATATATGTAACCACTCCTGCTATAGCCCCTGGAATGGGGCTGCAGTATTTTCAAATAAAATAAATAAATAAAGAGACAGCTTACCAAGTGTTACTGAAAGCAAAATTCGATAGAGCATTTCACACTGTCCCTTTGATCTTTTGGGTATATTCTATGCTCACTAAATCAATGTAATAAACAATTAGCTTGAATTTGCAAGCATGTGTAGTGAGATATATGACATGCGTATTTTGATTATGCTTTCAAAACACCACAATGTGGTGGAAAAATTGCTACTTGGGGTGGCAAACGAGATAGGTAGTGAATATCTGAAACTTGGGTGTTCTCTATTGGCAGAAAGATAAAGACCCTTTCCATCCATGCGATTCCTATACAGCGCTCCTTACTTCATAAGGTGACTGTTCAGAACGAAATATAAGGGTCTAGCTAATCTGTTTGCCTCCTTTACCCGCCGCGGTGGCTCGGTGGTTAGAGCGTACGGCTGCTGAGCCGGAGCACGTGGGTTCGAACCCGACCGCGGCGGCCGCGTTTCGATGGAGGCGAAACGCAAACGACGCCCGTGTGCTGTGCGATGTCAGCGGACGTTAAGGATCCCTAGGTGGTCGAAATTATTCAGGGGACCTCCACAACGGCACCTCTTTCTTCCTTTCTTCTTTCACTTCATCATTTATCCCTTCCCTTACGGCGCGGTTCACGTGTCCGCCGAGATGTGAGACAGATACTGGGCCATTTCGGTTCGCCAAAAACCAATTTTCAATTCTTTAAAGAAATTGGCACACGCGGAAGATTTCCAAGCACATGATGTTCAAAGTGTCAAGTAAGTAATGACGTATATGAGGGAAATTAGAACAAAACAAAATATTTAATTTTCGCTCCGAGATGAAAGAACGCTGTATAATTTGTTTAAAACGCTGGAAACACGACAGTCACAAAACCGACAATTAAGAATAAACAAACTTTAACGACCGCAATCGCGCATTAAGGATCATTTATATAAGAAGTAATTTGAGCAACAAACGCCCATGTTGGAGTGGCTATTAGCTACCAAGATCGTCGCTGCTTTCCTTTTTTTAAGACCGAAAATATGAGATAAGTAAACAGGATCGTTAATTTATATCGAATACAATAAGAACAGCGTACAGAATTTAGCATTTTACCGAAGTAGGCAACGGCCTGTACATAGTCAGTGTAGTAGTTTTCATACTCCCGGGTCGCCACAAAGCACGTCTCTACTACGAAAGTGTCTGGGCGCACATATCCCTTATTCGGTGGCGATGCTGTAAAATGAAGGCGGCAGTGAAATGAGACCGCATGATGCAATACAGCGAAAAAAGTAAGCCATACAAGACACCAACGTTCGTGATCACATCAGTTGAAACGATCCTCAAATATTAATGGCTTATAAATAAAACGCTTATAAATACCTAGTTATCGCTATGCTGCCCTAACAGCACGGGTATTGAGCCCAATATTGAAAATGAATGGTTTCACCCTCCGTGTGCTCTGCAAAGTAAGTACACGTTAAAGATCCCCAGGTGGTCGAAATTATTCCGGAGCCCTCCACTACGGGCACCTCTTTCTTCCTTTGTTCTTTCACTCACTCCTTTACGGCGCGGTTCAGGTGTCCAACGATATATAAGACAGATATTGCGCCACTTCCTTTCTTCGAAAAAACCGAAAACCAATGGTTTCACTCTGGACCTATGTAGGACCGGCCTTGGCCGATATATTTCCAATATTGGGGCGATAACTTGCGCTGATCGGGTCATTGCAGACTGGGAACTAGTAGACTGGAGCAGCGATGGCTCGTCGAAAGGAAGAAAATCCGTTCTGCGCATGCGCAAACAGCGGAATACTGTACGGAGGTGACGGCGTGGCTTTGCGCTGCGCTACATTTTTGTGAGTCTCTCTACGGACGCTGCTGATGCTCGGGCGGCAAAGAGCCCTATTACTCACCATGTCTACATTGCTGCTCCTGTTTAAATACAAGAGCCGAGCAGTGCGAGTGGTGTCTGCCAGCACACGAGCAATTGACTTCGGCAACTACTAGAGCGGCGCTCTCGTAACGTAGTTCGTTTTAGTCCACTTTAATAACACGAGCTCAGCACAACGCTCGTGTTTGCGTCTCTTCGTTATTGCCCGTCTTTCGAGCTGTTATTTATGTATAGTACGTTTAGTGGAGCAGCTAACTCCAAAATAACAGCGTCAGTCCGATTACACGCCGAATTTTCCCCTCCGCTGATGTGTAGGCGCTGCATAGTGTGAATATATAAAAGGAAGAATTGAGCATAAAATGATGTTTCCCGGCAGCAGCATTCCACTTTCCCCAGAGCGAGTGGGTAAACTATCTTTTTGGCCATCTTGCAGACGCGGCAGCATGCAAAAACATATTTTCTGTTCCATGCAGGGGGAAACCTGCTGGCTAATTGTGTATTTAAGACCTCGAAAACCTAACAAGGAGGAGCGGTTGTTTTTAATTCAAGCTCTGAAAAACATTTGAAAAGTGTTTACTTGCAGAATTAGGAACGTTAATTATTTAATCACAAAACCAGAGGGCGCCGTCAGTAAAAGCCGCGATACTGCTCGATCGGAGGCCACGGACTCTAAGGTGAAAGTTTCAGGTAAGTATTCACAAAAATTTGTAGAAAAGAACACAAAAGTACGTGGTGGGCGGCAATAGAAATATAACAATAAATAAATACTATTATATTGATTTATACTGTTTATGTGGAAAACAATGTGACGCTTCCTGTGAACTGTCCGTCGTGGTGGCACAGTGGTTAGGGCACCAGACTACTGAGCCAGAATTCCCGGGTTCGAATCCGGCCATGGCGGCCGCGTTTTCACATAGGCGAAACGCAAAACGCCCGTGTCCTGTGCGATACCAGTGCACCTCAAAGATACCCCGGTGGTCGAAATTTATCCGGAGCCCTCCACTACGGCACGTCTTGCTCTCTTCCTTCTTTCACTCCCACCATCCTACCTTTCCTTACGGCGCGGTTCGCATGTCCAGCTAGATGACTGGGTCAATTACTGCGCCATTTTGCTTCCCCAAAAATGAATTTTCAGAAAGATTTAACTCAATTTTATTATGATTAGTCATTCAGGATTAGTCATTCGAGAGTCATTCACTGGATTCAGACTCCGGACTGAATTAAGGTGAATGTCGAATGTTTGTTAATATTTATTGCCCATAATTTTGGTCGTTGCACATAATAGGCCGTAGCCTCAATGCCAGACTCGTAGCGACTGGATGGCGGCAGGAAACATGTTAAGGTCGAAACTTCATCTCAGCCGACAAACTGCAGAAGTACTCACACAAAGAGGGGCTAAAAATTTTAGCCGCACTAAGAGCGGTGAAAATTGTTCCGTCGTATGCACACCTGGTGAATTTCCAACTAAGCGGTACTCGTACCCACTTACTTCCCTGTGTTCTACAAATGTTGGTACGTTGACCTGAGATTCCACGGATTGAATGGTTGTTTTCGGAGCGAATGTCCACTTTGCATTATGTGCATCTATTGTTCCAGGGGGTGTGATCCATGCTTTGAGAAGAATTACACTTAGGTTTCAGCTATGTGGCGGTTACGGGTTGAGCTCAGTAATAAAGACCGAGTTAGGATTAAAGCACTTCTGTATATGGTTTGAAGAAGCATCTCAATGGCAATCTTTAAAGAGCTGGCTCACTGTACTTAAACACATGCGATTACAACAAAGAACAGGAAGACGAGACAGAAACTTTGTTGTAAGCCCTTGTGTTTAAGTACAGCGCGCCAAATGAAAAACCAACTAGCCAGCATTGCAGCTTTGCTCAATGGCAATATTTCGCTCCATTATATGAAACTAAGTTTCCAACACATCACCGAGGACCTGCTGGAAGAAGGACCGTTCTCTTCATTCTATGTGACTATATATTCGATGTGACTATATTCTGTATCAAGAAGGCTAGCTTACCTGCTAGTGATGTGTTGACATAAATTGCAAGTAGCATGAATGTCAAGCATGGTGCCTCCATTTGGCAACGCCAAGCATTTAGCGGTGTGGCGGTTGTCGGAAGTGACTCCGGGACATGTTGCATGGAAAATTTTCGAAAATAAGGAGAAAGAACACGCTGGCGTCTTTCTTTTTTGCATCTACGACATATTTTCATCTTTCATCTTTATTGAGCGTTTATTCCTTCTCTGAAAACTCGACGGAAGAAAAAAAATGCCAAGGGAGGAACAAAAAGCTACTAACAAAATAGCTTAATGAGGTTCCTACCCCTGTTTGGCATGGGCAGCAGACAGTCATGCTAGAGGTGTTTAGGCAGCATAGTAAAGCAATGCACAATACATACAGGCGTTGTAGCTGAACATAAATTTATATATTTTCTATTGGAATTAACTTAAATCACGTAGGTATAACTGAACAAACTACAGCACGCAGCTATATGGAACTTGTGCATGCGCGGCAAACGAAATATTCGACAAAAGTGACAGCAAAGAAGATAGTCACGGACTGCAAATGATGGAAACAAGAGCAAATAAATAATTATAGAAAATCTGCAGAACAGTGAACATACTACGAGAGAGGACAAAGATAATTACAAAAACACTATAGCTCAATAATCATGCACAACAAATCATGTTGAATGAAATATTTCGGCCAAACATAATTTTTTGCTCAATATGGTATTTCTTGAATATTTCTTTTGTAATCTTGTTTATTTCAATATTTTATTTTTTCAGGAAATTTAAGTAATAAGGCATATGGTGCTGCAGAATGTGTAGGCCAACGCTTGAACGGGAAACGGTATTAACCAGTGGTCTGTATTGCGGAATAGGTAGGTTGATGCAGCGGGTGTTCTCAAGTTGCATAAGTTAAAAAGAAATGGTGTTGTTGCTTTTTAGAATATGTTTATACTTCATTACAAGAATAAATTTGTGTGTGTGCTTTACGGGCAATGCATTAAACCTGGGTAAAATCCCTCTTGTATCAGCGTCATGAGGGCATTGGCTACGTGACGAATGGATTTTTTCTACAATATAAGCAATTAGTTAATGTCAGTCTGAGATGTCTCAGTCCAAACAAGGCTGCCGTAATTAATATGAGGAGCAAAAATTGCGTTGTAAAGCAAAAACTAATTTTAGTTGGAAGAATTTGTCTACACCTACAAAGCGTACCACAAGCTCTTGCCAAGTTTCCTGCGACGCGTTCGACGTGAGAATTCCAATTTAGGTGCTGACTACAACTCACTCCCAACGTTTTTGCCTTTTTTATGAGTTTTATTTGCACTGCACTGAGTTTTATAATGATATCTCGACTAATAGTCTTCTGTACAGGCGCAAATATTAAGTGTTTTGTTTTGGCAACGTTAATTTCTAAGGTATTTATTTCAGTCCACTGCGACAATTTCACTAGTGTAACATTTGCGGAGTGTGTGAGCTCATCGATACCAGTAGAATGAAAAAAAAATGCTTGTGTCATCTGCGCAAGTGATGTAAGTAGCAAGGGTGCTGATGTTTACTATATAATTTTTGTAAAATTAAAGAGAACTGGGCACAGTCGTTTCCCAGTGGTACATCTGAAATAACATTTAGTACCGAAAATTGGGATTCATTAATTACAACGCATTGTTCATAATATTTTCATTATGACTTAGGAAGCTCTGTGGGAACTCCACTAAACCCATATTCTGAATTTATAGACAAAATTATATGGTCAATCCTATCAAATGCTTTCGAGAAATGAATTAGGACACCTAGCGTCAGTTTATTATCCTCAAACTCTCTAAGTATTAATTCTTTTTGTGTTAGCAAGGCTAACTCAGTAGACATGCCTCGACAAAACCCAAACTGCTGTTTTGATAGTATGATGTGCTTATCGCAGAAAGAAGTGATTCGTTTGAAAATGATCTTCTCCAATCTCTTTGAAAAAACTGGTAACACAGAGATGCGTCGTTATTTTTGAAAAATTGTTTTTGTTTCTTGATTTATATATAATTCCTACGCTAACACGCCGCATACTTTCTGGGAAGGCACCAGTGAGTAAACAGGTATTGAAAATGGGAAAAAGAACTGCTATCAGTAGGTCTAGAACGAGCTTATTGGGTTTAATTTCAAGATCATCAATGTCCCGCGCTTTACTATCCTTTAATGACATAAAAGTAGAGTAGATTTCATTACAAGTGGTTGGTTCAAAAAATGCAGTTTTACAGTTAGTTGCACCTCAATATTTTTTTAATTTCATCGCTGTCGAATACAAGAGAGCCTGAGGCAAGAGCGGTGAATTATTTATTAAACCCGTCTGAAAGATCCTTGTCTTCTAGTGTTCGATCATTTACAGTTAGTTGAAGTACTTGACTGTTTACAACGTGTACCAGAGTTTACTGTTTGTTGAGTTCGCGCCATGAAACACAAGTTTGACGAGCTGAGCCATTGAACAAGCTCTTAAAATATGCGTTTCTAGTTTTATGTAAATAGGCTGTGACAAAATTTAGGCATTTTTTTAAAAGCAGAGAGATCCTCCGAGTTCCTTGTTTTGACAAACTTTGTGTATAAGCGTTCTTTCTTTTTAATCATTCTGAAACATTGATCTGCCATCCAAGGCTTGCGTAACTATTTTGATTTCTTCACTATCTTTAACCTAAAATAGTTGTGATAACATGACTTCAAAAGTGACAAAGATTTCATATGTTAGTTGAGCAGTAGAGCATTCAAACACTGGGCTCCACTTTAGTTTGCTGATTTCGTTTCTAAATGCTTCAAGGGTCCTAGAATTTATTTGTCAAAACGTATAGTTTCAGGGCCGGTGAGCCTGTCGTGTATGAAATAGATTACTTGTGTGTATCATGCATACAGGAAAGGGATCACTTAAGCCTGTGTTTATTCGGCTCTAATTAACACAGTCATCCCCATTTTTTTGCCACAAATAAGTCTAAAAGGCTTTCAGAGTGATGGGTGATTCGTGCAGGCTCGGTGACGAACTTTCCATGTGAAAATCAATCAAGCAAGATTTCAAAATCACGCGAGGCTGCTGTGCTGTCCAACAAATTATTATTGCAGTCATCACCTATAATGACATGCAACTTATAAGATAGTGCCAATTCAACATCTTCTCTAAACAGCTAAAAAAGCGGTTCAGGGTTTCGTTTGATGGGCGGTAAATGACAGGAAACAATTTATTTTCGCTTAGAGTCATTATAACCTCATAATCCGTGTTACTTTTAAAAAACCTCAGGTTGCACAGCACATGCAAATTGTTTCGATATGAACTGCAGCACACCGCCATCGCGTCGTTCGGTCCTATTTAAAAAAAAAAGCTCTCGTATCCCGGAAGAGTGCGAGCATCAGCTTCAGACGAGTACCATGTTTCAGTAATCATAATCACTTGGAACTTGAATCAGAATTCAGCAAGAAACAGAATCAGATCATTGTTTTTCTCGTGCACTTTGGGCATAGCAGTGCAGAACGCTGATATAACTGTTCCCAAGGGGGCAGATTAGATCCCTAGATGCAGACATCAAAGAGACCAAACAGGTACAGGCTAGCAGTCAGTAGGCCCTTGGGGGGTGGGGGCTGCAGAGGGCATCTTTTCCAGGTCAGATTCACAACCAATTCGGATGACGCTGGATGTTTTCGTTTTCCGCGCGTACACTTTGCCGTTCATGATACATGCGAAATGCCAGTTCATCTCTCACCAGTGGTCATACCAAGAAACTTTTTCAATTTTGGGCGAAGACGTTCATTCACAAAAACTTGCTCCGGAGTTTCTCAAGAGTGCACGTGCTACGGCACATCTATTGTGCTCTTATTCTTAGTTTCTCTGCGAAATTCGCATTCGAATTCCTTCAGTTTCGGACCGCACGAAGCAAGCTGACATGAGTCCGACTGCTGTTTCCAGAAAAATCCTATTTTATGTTCTCCGAACCGCATTTTTCGCGCATTATCAATAGCAGTACCGCGCTTTGCACAGTTATTGAAAACTACTACAATATTTGAATTACTACCAGACTTTTGCTGGGGCCTTTCTTCAAACGTTTGGTCATCATTTTTCTGCTCAAGAGCTGTGTACCGCACAGGAACCCGATGGCACATCTCAACATCTTGTTCTGTTATAGCTTCCCAAGTGCGTCACCAACCCTGCCAAGAACATCAATAAGGTTTTCGTTCTGGACCTGGGGAATCTAATCTCAGTGTTTTTCTCCTCCAACAGCGGTACTGCGATGTGATTTGCATCGATCTCTTTTTTGCCAACTTTTTCAGGTGTGCAAGTTCAAGACGCATCTTTTCGTTTGAAGTTTCGAGAGGGGCGTTCTGTTTTTTTTTTTCAAATCAGCACATTCCTCTTTTCGAAAATCTTCAACATTATTGTTCATGTGCTCTAGGCTGGCCTTCAGCTCCCTGATTTCTTTACGTATCTCAAGCTTAAAATCAGCCATCCCAATTCTCATGGTGGAAAACTACGCGTCACAAATGTAACACAGTTACACAACGATTTGCAGCAGAAGCAACGGGAAGAGATTTGCAAGAACAGTAACTGCAGCAGAATTAAAGAGTTCCAACCTGTGAACCCAATAGGAAATGAGCGCCTACTGAATCCGTCACCTCCGTTACCAAGTGACTGCCGAGGCGGCTGCGTTGTCCTTTTCACAGCAGCAGGTGAAGACGATGGTGACGTGGTTTAGCCCAGAAGGATTACACAGCGTTGTGCGCAGTCGCGTCAGTCTGACAGCTGTCCGCAAGTGTCCGACTGCCTTGCTCTTGATAGAGATGATGCTTGGGCTGTGCCCCTGGCAATATTTTTAGATAAGGACAACTGGAAACTTGCCCCCGGGATGCGGCTTCACTTCCGTTACCGCTTTCATCTCAAAGAGACGCGAGCGCCGTCTCTGGGGTTTTGAAAGTACCAAGTAAGTTTTCTTGGTTTTTTTCTTCGCCGCCGCTACGCCCATTCGCTGCGCTTGGTCACGTGAACAGTTTGTTGCAGAAATGGTCTACGCTGGCTCGCGCCTACGTGCCTCGCATCGTCTGCGCCGGGTGCGGATGCTTCAAGCCGCGCTCGTCCACGTATTGCAAAGTTCGCGAGCGCTCTACGCCTACGCCTACGCACCACTTGAGAGCACATCTGGAAATTATTTTCCATGACGCTATAAATCAGCATAAGCTAAACGCTAAAATGTTTTCCACTTTTCTTAGCACTGCTCCGTCTCCTAGCCCATTGATTGATGTCTGAATGGCTGCATCAAAAATGGGAGTCAGAATGTAGTGAGCGCGTCGATTGCGTTTAAAACTTCTCTCCAGAGGGAACTTTGGGGTTCAAAGTAATCTGATAGCACCGTGCTCTTCGCGATAGCGAGGTGGCGTGAATGACAGGAAAATATAAAGGTCTATTAACTGCATCTCCGTGCATCATGCGTACTTACCATAATTGCACTATTTTACTGGTATAAAAGCCTCAACTGTTGTTAGCAGTGCAGATTTAAGAAAGGAAAAGCATCCCATTGTTTTTATCTTATTTTTCGACGCAGATTAAATTCACGTGGCTTTTTTACGGTCACAAGTTCATGTAAATAAATAACTGTTTGCTCAGAGACGGCAAAAAAAAAAACACCCGGCTTGTTTAGCGCAAGATTTTCTCAAGAGTGTATAGGCTATGTATTGCTAACTAATTAACTAACTAATTAACTAACTAACTAACTGAACAATATTGCAAAAGTACCAAGCAATCCAGTGGCGCCATACCGCGGCCGAACTGTTTTAGATGGAACTTGCCATGCCTTGCGCACTCGAGGGGCTAGGGGATTCGTCTTCTTCCTCGCTCGAGGTCCCTGCTGTCTTGCACTCCCAGCACGCCTAATTAAAACCTGGTTTGAGTGCTTCGCCCGTTTGTCGGCGACATATTTGGTGGAGGTGCTGGGTAACGGTCCATGTACGCTGACCTCGAGTACACTCTTGAAATCAATTCTCAACTCGTGGCTACAACACCAGTCCACAAGGCGAGCCGCCGCCTGCGATGCCTACAACCAGAGTTCGGCCAACTCGCAAGACCAGCAAGGGCCATGACGTCCGCTACGGCTAGCCAGACAAGTCAGCATTCCGGGAATGCCCCGCCGTTCGTCCTTCACACGCCTCGGTCGCCTCCATCATTCCACGGTGAGAGGTTTGATGACGTCGAAGACTGGTTGGCCAGCTTTGACCGAGTGGCGGGCTTCAACGAGTGGGACGGCGAGCGCAAGCTGCGCAACGTCTACTTTGCGCTGCAGGACTCGGCCAAAACGTGGTTTGAGAACCACGAAGCTTCCTTTACCACCTGGGAGGCTTTTCGTCGAGAGCTGCTAGCGACATTTACCAGCACTGAAAGAAAAGAGAAGGCTGAAATCGCCCTGCGCTCAAGATCACAGCAGCCGAATGAGAGCGTCACGATGTTCATAGAGGACATGACGCGATTGCTCAATCGGGCCGACCCAGCTATGCACGAAGCCCAGAAGGTACGCCACTTAATGCGTGGCGTAAAAGAGCAGCTTTTTGCCGGACTGGTCCGCGACCCGCCACAAACAGTGTCCGACTTCACCAAGGAGGTAATGGGTATCGAGCGCTCTCTGCAGGAACGGGGCGCCCACTACGGACGTCAGGCTACTGTAGCAGCCGCTTACCAGTACACGCCTACGTCGCTGCTCGCCGAGGATCTTCGGGAGCTTGTAAAAAGCCTTGTGCGCGATGAACTGGCGAAACTTCGCTTTGAAGCTCCACAGGTCAGCGTCGCTGCCGTAACGGATGGGGTGCGCGAAGAAATCCGACGAGTTGTGCAGTCACCCCCAGCTCCACACCCGGCGCCCTCCATTATGACGTACAGCGAGGCGCTACGAAGTCCCAGGCTAGCGATGCGAGCCTTTTCCCCCGTCGCTCCTGTGCCACACCTGCAGGAGCAAGTCGCAACCGTACCCTTCGTGCCGCAGGAGTTCAGGCCACCCGTGAGCAAAGCGCACGTTTGGCGTACGCCAAACAATCGGCCGCTCTGTTACCACTGCGGGGAGCCCGGCCACATCCTCCGCCACTGCCCCTACCGCAGAATGGGTTTAAGGGGTTTTTCACCTGACGCACCTCGACCACGCTATGGTGAAAGACCACGGGATATTGAACAGTACTTGGCTGATAACGTGCGATCTTTGACCTCACAGCGACGCCAGTCCCGGTCGCCATCCCCAAGGCGGTTCTCTTCGCCCGGCCGCCCGTCATCCTCTGGCCTGAAGACGGCGTCCTCCGAGGGTAGGGCTGCCGCTACAAGACCGAGCCAAGAGCCTCCACCCGACGATTCGCCGCGACGCTCCGACCGACGACGACCTGAACCGACGGCCTCGACGACGGGCTGCTACCGACTGGTCTCCGCCGAGATACCGGTATCCACCGACAACCACGAAGTTACCGCACTCGTGGATACCGGCGCCGATTTTTCTGTAATGAGCAGACGGTTAGCCACGGCCTTGAGGAAGGTTCTGACCCCTTGGTCTGGGCCGCAGATCCGGACAGCTGGTGGCCATGTGGTAACTCCGATCGGTGTCTGCACTTCGCGAATCCAGATCCGCGGTGTTACTTTCCCTGGCTGCTTTGCTGTGTTACCCGAGTGCTCCAAAGACCTCATACTCGCTTTGGATTTCCTTCTGGAGTACGGTGCCGTTATCAACCTCCAGGAGCTAATAGTGTCGTTTTCCACCCAAAGCCCTGTCGACGACGATACCGAGCCACGTAGGGCTAAGTTATGCGTCTGTGACGACCACGTATTGATCTCGTCCAGAGTCAGCATGTTTGTTACCGTCGAGTGTGATAACAGCCCCAGCACTCGTGGCATCGCTGAAACCAACATCTCACTGCTCCTGGTACGGCAAGTCTGTGTAGCTCGCGGAATTAGTGAATTGAACAGTGGGCGAACCGAACTTTTAGTGACCAATTTTGGCTCTGAACCCCAGTGTTCGCCTGGCAAAACAGCTATAGCGTATTTCGAAGAACTTAGCGAATTCTCGGGACAGCACTCGCTGAAATCCCGGCATCAGTGGAGGCACCGACCACTCCCATAAAAACCGACGTGAACCCTACCCTCCTGTCTAATCAGAAACGCTGCCTAGAGAGCATTATCGAATCTTTCTGCGACTGTTTTGCCTCGACCTCCAAGGTTGAGCAGACTCTGCTCATAAAGCACCGCATTATAGTTGACGCAAACCAGCGACCGTTATGCCAGCCGCCTTATCGGATCTCTTCGAAGGAACGGGATGCCATCCGCCGACATGTTTAAGAAATACTCCAAGACGACGTGATACAACCGTCGACGAGCCCGTGGGCATCGCCTGTTGTTCTAGTGGCGAAGAAAGATGGAACCCTATGGTTCTGTGCTGATTACAGGCGTCTAAACAAAGTCAGCAAAAAAGACGTTTATCCTCTGCCGCGCATTGATGACTCCCTGGACCGGTTAGCCACGCCACGTACTTCTCGTCACTAGATTTACGCAGTGGCCATTGGCAAATCGAGGTGGACGAACGCGACCGGGAAAAGACCGCGTTTTGTGCCGAATTATCGGCGTTTTGTGCCGAACTTCTCCCAGATCGCTGAGCCTCTTAACCGCCTCACGAAAGATGCCGAACCGTTTCTCTGGGGCCAGGAGAAACAACAGGCCTTCGAAGACCTCCGCACTCGTCTCCAGTGTACGCCCATCCTTGGCCACTTCGATGAGTCCGCCGACACTGAACTGCACACCGACGCCAGCAACATCGGCCTCGGTGCGGTCCTTGTGCAGTGGCAGGATGGTATCGAACGTGTCATTGCATACGCAAGCCGCACCTTGTCATGGTCGGAGGCGAACTATTCCACTACTGAAAAAGAATGCCTGGCAATTCTGTGGGCAGTGAACAAATTTCGCCCGTATTTATACGGCCGCCCTTTTAGAGTCGTCAGTGATCACCGTTCGCTTTGTTCGCTGGCGAACCTCAAAGATCCCTCGGGATGGCTTGCACGCTGGAGCCTTCGCTTTCAAGAGTTCGATGTCACCATCGTTTATAAGCCCGGTGGGAAGCACAGTGATGCCGACTGTCTGTCTCGTGCTCCTATCGAGGATAACCGAGGTGATCCTGACGACGATTCTATTTTTCTCGGCGCCATCTCCACGTCCGTCCTCACTCAACACCACAGGGACGACAGTGAACTACGGCCCCTCATTGAGTATCTTTAAGGCAGCGCTGCGTCGCCCCCACGAATCTTCTCACGTGGACTGTCGTCATTCTGTTTGCGCGATGGCGTTCTGTATAAGAAAAACTACAACCCGATGGAAGCTGCCTATCTGCTCGTCGTACCTGCGGCCTTGCGCGACGAAGTCCTGCAGGCGTGCCATGATGACCCATCTTCTGGTCACCTGGGTTTTTCCCGCGCTTTCGCGCGGATACGCGAAAAGTACTACTGGCCCAGGGTTGCTGCAAATGTCCAGCGTTACGTCGGAACTTGCCGCGAGTGCCAACGTCGCAAGACGCCGCCGACTTAGCCAGCCGGACTACTGCAGCATATTCATCCGCCATAAGTCCCCTTCCACCAAGTCGGCATGGACTTACTCGGCCCATTTCCGGAGTCCTCGCTGGGTAACCGCTACATTGTGGTCGCCACCGATTACCTCAGCCGGTACTGTGAAACTAAAGCTCTTCCTCGTGGTACTACTGACGAAATTGCGAACTTTTTCGTTCAAAATATTGTGCTTCGTCACGGTGCACCCATCATCGTTGTAACTGACAGGGGAACGGCGTTCACTTCGGCCCTTACGCAGGAAGTTATGCGCCTGAGCGGCACAAGTCACCACAAAACAAGAGCTTATCACCCTCAAACGAACCGACTCACCGAACGGCTCAACAAGACGATCGCCGACATGATTTTCATGTATGTTGACGCAGACCACCACATTTTCCTACAACACTGCTCTACAAGAAACGACACGCTTCACTCCATTTCGATTAGTGCATGGTCGCGAAGCCACAACCATGCTGGACGCCATGTTGCTTCCGACTAGTAGTAAATACCTCATCTTTTATGGGTGCTGCCCGATTCGTCCGTCACGCCGAGGCCGCCCGCCAACTCGCCCGACAGCGCATCTGACACCAGCAAGCTCTCGACGCTCGCCGCTATAACCTCCGCCACCGAGCTGTTAGTTACCAGCCCGGCGAACAAGTCTCGGTTTGGAGCCCAATCCGCATGCGTGAGCGCTCCAAAAAGCTTCTGCGCCGATATTTTGGACCCTACGAGGTACTCCGCCAAGTCAGTGAGGTGAACTATGAAGTTCTCCTCCAAGGAACAGTTCGCTCCTCTAGACGGCCGACCCCCGAAGTCATCCATGTCGCACGGATGAAGCCTTACTACTCCCGCTAGCGCTTCAGGCGTGTCTACACCAGCCGCCGGAACATTCGCCGTCCCTTGCCTTCCTGTTTCTCATTGTTGCGGCACCGAGTCGTTGCCCTTCAGAAAGGGGGAGTAATGCAACAGTACCAAGCAATCCAGTGGCGCTATACCGCGGCCGAACTGTTTTAGATGGGAGTTGCCATGCCTTGCGCACTCGAGGGGCTAGGGGATTCGTCTTCTTCCTCGCTCGAGCTCCCTGCTGTCTTGCACTCCCAGCACGTCCAATGAAAACCTGGTTTGAGTGCTTCGCCCGTTTGTCGGTGACAATATGACCTAACTGGAGTTTTTTTCTGCAGTTCTGTAGTTATCAATAAGCGCTTGAAAACTTGCCATTCTGTATGGAAGTGAAACCTGGTAGCGGGGGTACCTAATTTTAGTCTGAGCTAGTTTAGTCACTATCACGCAGCTTATGGAAGAAGGCGTAGCGAGTGCAGCGAAGATGCACTAATTACGCGTTCAAGAATGTTCGTTCCTCATTTGAAGGATCGAGGTCATAAGACATATGTGGCAATGTTCCAAGACAAAATGTGAACTGTCTATTTGCCGGAATAATAAGACGAGGGCTTTAGAAAGGCCGCTAAAGCTCGAAACTGTGGGGGAATAATGATGACGTCAAAGAGTTGACAAGGATTTGAAACTATAAATGTTGTCATCAGCAGGGTGTTATTTTTATACACACTGCACAGCTAGTTACTATGTTTTCCGTGCTTAGACAATGTCCCCTCTGTAGGCTGACCTTAGCCTTTACGAAGAATAAAGAGGGAGCCTGTAGCAACCTCCATGCATTCAAGTTTGGAGTATTGGAGTTATAAAACGGAATAGGACTATCACATCTTTTTCTCACACCGCGGTGCTTACTGGCACTAGTCATTCGGCTGATCCTTCCAAGATCGCGGTAACAAATCTTTGCCAAGGCGGGTGCACGAAAACAAGTTGATTGCCCAATTCAAGCATGACATTATTAACATTTGAAAAGGAGCCGACAGGAACGTGTGGTAATGATGTTTCGCCTTTGATGTGTGTGTAGAAAACAATCGGTTGCGTTTCACAAGTTGGGGTATTAAAATGAAGCTGTTTGGAGGCATCGCCATGGTGGTTTAGTCACTATGACATTCAGCTGTTGAGTTGAAGGTGATGAGGTCGGTATAAAGCGGCGCTGGCAGCATTTCGATGGTGATGAAATGAAAAAAAAAAACCTCCATACAAGGCGAGATCAGCTGTCACGAAATAACTCCTAAAATTGATATTTACTCTAGGGCAACAAATGGACCGCCTCTTAATCCTCTTCCCATCTTAAAAACTTAAAACACAGTTTAGAATCACCGCAGATTTTATTTCGTGTGCATTTTATATATCATGAAGACCTCATGGTTTTCTTTCCTTGACTTCAAATATCAACCATTCACATTGCACTTTATACCGAAAATCAGCGTCTACAGAAAAACCGCTCTACACATGTACTGGAATAAAAAAAGAACATAATGGCTGGCTGCATAATTCACCCCGTTCTAAGGAGTTCATGGAAAACATGTTTATGATTTTTCATGTATTTAGATCGACTCATTAATACATGAAGAGTTTTATGAAGGAAGCTCGTAACTCCTCGCTGCCACTTGAAAATGTGGTAACAATGAAGCACGTGGTTTATTAATGCGAATTTTAAAACTGTCACTCAAAGGAATATATTTCCTTAGTGAGAAACGTTTTTGAAGAAAGATTTATGTGATGCAACTAAGAGCTAAAGCTGCTCTACTTACATGATCGAGCGAGATAATGTTTCAATGAGAGAAATACAGTAGAACATGAAATTACGTTATTTCTTACAGTTACTCAGCTTTGTTCTGGCTATAGCAGAAGGAGGAAACGCCATGTGAGTGCCAGTTTCGACGTAAGGAGGATACCAGGCGCCCCAGAATAGCCGCCAGCTTAGTAATGCTGAGTTCTTGCCAGCTGTTTAAGTCTCTAGTCTGTGCATTTGCCTCTGATACCTATAGTTCCGTGGTTATCATTCGTAGAGTGCTTAAAATTTTCAGAGCTCATTTTGAATCGCTGAAGATAATTTTTTTTGGAATACAAATCAAACATCTAATTCCTAGCAAGATGCTTAGATATAGTTACTCAGAGTAAAGCCAAAGCACCCGTAGAGAAAAAAAAAGGAAATAAAATTCTGGGTGGGCCTAGCGGAACTACTGCAAGGGGCGCAAGTTCCCAGGGCATTCGGGATATAGAAAACAAGTGAAGAAAGTGGCTGATGGGGCTAGTGGGAAATTCATGATACCTAGAGAAAACAACTGGTCCTAGTGTGGCCGTCGCTGCTGAGTGGTTACAGAGTAAGCAATTCTACCATATTGAACACCAACAGACTCAAACAGAAGGTGGAAAATGACTTCGCAGCACAACCGTAATGTATCAGGAAATGGTTTGGCGAGTATTGAACCGGCGAACTACGAGAACATTCAATTGTATTCTGTTCCATTTGTTGAGGAGCCTCAACGTCGCGAATGAATAGGTCAATTTCACGCACTGTTGAAATGTTTTTGTGAAATCAATTTGAGAATCTGAATACGGCAAGTTGCCTCAATCCTACCATCTGAAAATATTTTGGAAACGGGTACATGCAACCGTCACGCTCTCGGCCACCAAGAAACTTGCGCATTGTGCGTTGCGGAAAAACTGCTTGCTGAAAAAGGCGGGTATGCACAATAAAACAAAATCCGCACATCACTTGCTCTTAAAGTGACGTGTATAAAAACTCCCTTGTCCTGACTTCCAAGGCCAAGGTCTCCAGTGGTGTGCAGACAACGAGAGCTAAAAAGCATTCCAAGCTTAAAAGCTACAGCTTAAAACGCATGCGTACTGCCTAGGTGCATGAAATGCCGCCGCTCACTCAGAGACGGCGCCAGACTCGTATGCGCCTAGCGCGCCGAAATCCGGTGCGTCGAGAGAAGAATCACTCTCACGCGCGCTCCAGAAGAGTCCAGAAGCTGGGAGAAGCATCACCTGTTTATTCATGGAGAGCGCGTAAGCTTGTGTGTATTGTGTGGTGCCATGTGCACTTCGCTCGCGCTGATCGGTATCAGGGAGTAGTGTAGAAACTTCAAACCTCTGGAAGCGTAACTTCTAGTCTGACCAATGGCGACGCGATCTTCGGCGCAGACATCGGCAGTATGGAAGATACATGTATCTACGGTACTCTCTTTCGACACATTTTATGTATCAATATTAGGAATCACTTGCTAGATATGAAAGTATCTGGGTCTTTGTATCGAAAGTATATTTTAATGTACTGTGTATCTTACGGCCACGAGATAGACATAAAAACAAGCGTGCCACAGATTTTCAGGCAGCTGTTAGTCACATTTAGGCTGGCGCCGATTACACTGGCAGTAGCACACTGTAAAAAGTAAGGGACTACTAAAAGACGGTGCCAATGCCGGTCGCCGTGGTCAGTTTACATTTTTCCTGCGTGTGTTGCTTGGTAGATAGACGACCGATACGTTGCTCGTCTGCGCACTTAGTAACAAGAGACGAGAAAATAAGCTCGCCATTATGATTGCCCCAACACCCTTTAACCGATATTTTATGTTGCGGTGGTTGCTAACAGAAATGGAAGACTGACGTTCATACTCAGGAGCTTGCAAAACATTTGTCGTTTATTTTGCAAGAACGATAAAGGTCACACCCTCTTACACTCGTGGGTCATGGGGGTAATCAATCCGAGCAGCGTCTAGTGCACCAGCTGATGCATTCCTTTCAGTTAGATGAGCAGCGCTATAAGGAGTAGTTATCAAGAGGAACTTGAGAAACTTCGGTTGCTTGACTAGTCTTCGAGGATCCCCCAGTCGACTTAGATATAGTCCTTCACTCTTATCAGTGGAAACTAGGTCCCCGCACAAAATAGAATACTCGTCTGCTCGTCTGCTCCTGCTGAAAGGCTTTTCTCCTTTTGTTCGCTTAGAATACTGCCGCGTCTTGGGGCTCTTTAGGACCGGCGGTTTGAAGAAATGTTACTTACTAGCTTTGACATCTAAATAACAGAGATTAGCAAGAACTGTTGTACCTAATAAAAACGTTTAGCACTTTTATACTTTTTTGTTTTCCAAGTGCGTTTAGAGAATGCCCAACTTCAAAAATCTGATAATTGGAGTGCTGAGGAAATACCTACTCAGATTTGTTAAGCGCACCGAGCTTCTACGTTTTAGTACAGTGCAAAGGCAGAGAGAACTGTAAATACTGCAGTACCATAGGAAGAGCATAACAACTAGCTTCTCGTTTTATTTTTATGCAGTCAAGAGCTGAGAGCCCCGTCTGCGTGAAGAACGTTACCCTCAAAAAAGCTTTTTCTGGGCTGCTTATAGGAGTGTTCATTTCAGCAAGAACATGGCTCCATTGTAATGCTAAACTCTTAACGAAGACAGCTGCGCTGACAGAGGAGCTAGAGGAAATGCGTGCGACCGGACTTGTTTAAAGAGTTTCAAATGCAATGGCCTATATCAAGAACTAAAAAAATGTGCAGAAACCACGCATGAATTCATGAACTTAACAAATCACATTACCATTTTTGATAATATATTGATAATTTAGTATCGACTACACAGTATCTGGTATCTGCATCCGAAATAAATTTTGGTTAGGTATCTTTTACTGGTACCGAAAATAAAATTTTTGACGGTAAAGGGCACTGTTATCGAAGATCATTTTTTCAAGTATCGTGACTAGTTCCGCCTCGGCGTGAGGGTGACAGAACGTTTCACTGTGGATGCTATGTGTCTTTGTGTTAGTTACGTTAGCTTGATTTGTAGCAGGAATGCAATTTCATACGTAACATTGTTGCTGTGCTCAACATTGTGTTGGTAAATGTCTTTCCGAGGCAAGAGGTACGACGAGTTTAGCGAGAAGAAAAACGGCTAATTGAACGCTGACTTCTTTGAAATTTATTCGAAGTTACTCTCAAATAAAATTTTCCAATCTGTTTTCCTTCATAGCACACCGGAGCGGCTGCGCCACTCAAATGACACCGTTTAGGCTCGTCGTAGGTATGAAAGCGATCACCACGCTCGATGTCTTACTCCTAAACGTCACCGATGAAGACAACCTTGACGCCGCCTCCTACATTTGCGCTCCCGGCTACGGACCAAAGACCAACAGCGGACCGTCGCCAGACGCTACAGCCAACGAAGACGCAACGCGGAATACAAGTCTGGGGTCGGAAGCCCATTTGCCGATGCTGAGTGAGAAACTTTTGCGCTGCTATTTCTGCCCCTACAAGGTTCTTCGTCGATTAAGTGAACTGCATTATGAAGTCATCCCTGATGGAATTACAGAATTGCAGCGACACACGCACGACCAGTAGTTGCCGATGTCGTGAGTCTAAAGCCGTATTATGAGAGCTGAAGGGCACGGTGTTTTTGTACCGTGTTTGCTTTTGTAATGTCTGGGTTTTTTTTTTCTAAACCTTTTTTTTAAAGCATCGGGTCGGTGTTTCTTGGGAGGGAGGTGATGCCGCGATTCTTTGTAGTGTTTGTTTTTTATGCTGAAAGCCGTCAGCACTGGGCTAAAACGTTTTGTTTGTGACGTGACATGGGACCAGATTTATCTCGAATGATCACAGCCACGTGCAACAGGCTGCTGTAGTTTCTTTGGAGCGTTATCGCCACTGCTCATTGCCAGAATTAACACGAGCCAGACCAAGAGTGGCAGGCAGCCTGTTAGACGACCGCCGAGCACGGTTCCTGGTAAGGCGCCGCCGAGTCACTTAGTTATCTGTGCGCGCAGATCGGGCCATTGCAGTTATTTTTGGAAGCCCTTTTCACTGTTTAACCTACCTAACTACCGGCACGGCGTAACCACAACATTACTATTCTCTTCCCTAACCGTTCTTTTTTTAATGCTCTCAGTATGTCTTCCAGATATCCAGTGGCTATCAAGGAGGGACTGAGACCCCATTTGGACACTACATATGACTGGCATTTTGCCTTCTGATGTTCGGTCGAAAACTCATCGCCGATTCTTGCGTTCAGGATTTTGAAGCGAAAAGCTTCACTAAGCTAGGTAAAGCAGTCCTAGCGCAGGCCTGAGAATGACCTTGAACGACCCTCAGCCCAACTAGGTTAGCCGTGTATGGCCATATGTGGTACAGTTATGGTGTCCAAACCTTGACCCCTGATCTTGACCCATGATCTTTAGTTGACATTTGACTTCTGACATTGGGTGACCTTTGCGTTGACTTTTGACCTAACATCATCTGATGGGGTGACTGAAGCCACATGATGACATCCGATGGAAGTGTCATAAGACCTTGTGATGCCACGTCATAGCCACGTGGTCGTATGGTGATCGAGCTGCCATGGACGAGCCTAAGACACATAGCAAACATGCTTGATTTTCGCTCCATTGCAGGGTTAGCCAAGTTCAGCCACTGCCAATTTTATTTGTTCCGGACGGAGCAAATGTGGCAAATACAGAATGTGCACTTTTGCACTACACTTAAAACAGCGAGTGGCCACCAGACTGTACCACACAACACTTTGTGTTAGTGCTTAGTCCTGTTGGCTTAATTTGAAGAACGCACAGTCATTGCCTGGGCTAACAATTAAGCCGCGTTACAAGCTTTGCGTCCTGTTTTACGAACTGTAAACGGCCATACTTGCCGAGCCTCAGACACGCTGATAGCACTTGAAGAAATTGTGAGGAAAGCTCGTTTAAGCCAGCTTTGGTGCGCGTTTGAACCAGCATTGAACAAGTGTGTTTGAACTAGCTGGTAGTATTATATTTACGGTAATGTCGCGTGGGCGTAACAACAGGCATGAACTATGTCGTGGACGACTGTAGGGTAGCCTGGCGAAGGAATCAAAAGAGCTCCTTATAGGGCGAACCTGTGTACAGTATTATTAAAAGAAAGAAAAAAAGGCTAAGGGTTTTAATGTAACTTCTTTATTATCATTGGAGCGCTGTCACACTCAGTACAGAGTATCTGTGGATAAGCAGGTCAGAAAAGCAGGTGTAAGTAGGGGCCCATCAGGCTTCGTGGCCACGGCTTTCCTTGAATCACACAGAAATTCAAGTATCTCATAGCAGGATGCATCACACAATGACAACCCCGTGGGCACGATGGGCGTGGACTCCTTAGATTGCACTGAAAATTGAGAACGAAATATTTTGACGCGACTCTCGAAATGAACTGACAAGCAAAAGCACTACAGCTTGCAACAAAGTGATTTCGACTCAACACTCAATTCTGCGGTGTCAGCTTGCTTATCTAACCGCAAGAGATTTGGCAAAATAGTCCGTTTTAGCAAAAAAAATGTAGTAAACATTACAGTCGCAGTTACGCTTTTCCGATCGTGTCGTTTCGCACAAATCTGTTTACGAGGTATTTTCAGGCATTTTATAATGACACGGACCTTTTTTGTAAGCCATCATCATTGTGATTATTCCTTTTAAGGGCGCAGCAGAATGAAATTAAGAAGAATGAGCCTTGTCTTGTGAGCGCCGCTCCCACCCAATGTCCTCAAATTTTTCAACCTCATTTAGTCACACGAGTCTCTGTCGCACCCTTCTACGTATTCCTTTCAATGGAATCCAGTTGAGAGGCCTAATAAACCATCCGTTACTTGCTCTGTCTAGTACTAATGTTACGCCGAAACCCGCTTTTCTTTCTCCGTTTTGGCTAATATGTGTATTTGCCATGGTTTTCGAAGAGCACTAGGTTTATGAGGCTTAATGTCCTAAAGCGACTCAGGCTATGAGGAACGCTGTAGTGGAGGAATCTGGATAATTTCAACCACCTGGTGTGTTATTTAGCATGCACTGGTATCGTACCGTACACGAGTGCGCAGCATTTCGCCTCCATCGAAATGCGACCGCCGCAGCCGGGATCAGTACCGCGTCTTTCGGATCAGTAGCTTAACATCATAAGCACTAAGGTACCACGGCGGCTTAAGAGAAAGCATGACCGCCATCACGGATTCTTTCTTATAGTAGCAGTTAAAAATACATTGCGCTTGCTGTCAACGTCGGCTTCGAGCATTAAATGGTATAGCCCAAGCAGTCGTTTTCTCGGCGATAGAAGTCACTAAGGTGGCCTCAAAATTGATGTCCTTTCCTTGCGAGTTGCCAGTTGAAAAGTAAGCAAAAAAGGGCGTAGCCATCTACCGAGGTGGATGCGTCATTTACACCAAGAGTTTCATTTTAAGGTAACCAAGTTTTAAAAAAGGCGGAGTGCCCTAGCCCCAGTGAAACTAGCCGCTGCTGTAGAGCGTCGCTTGGTATAGTCTGCTGCATTTTTGCGTTATGCGAAATCAATTGATTTATAAAAACAAATTCGATTTATAATAACTGCTGACTGTAGAGCGTCGCTTGGTATAGTCTGCTGAATTTTTGCGTTATCCGAAACTAATTGATTTATAAAAACAAATTCGATTTACAAAAACTTCCTAATCATTCGCTTAGGAACACACTCAATTCACAAGTTGTGAATAGTCTTAGAAAACAGCTGACAGAAATGTTTGCAACAAAGTAACGTTTGCGCAAGCCGGTTTTACTTTTGCTACCTTAAAAATAAGTTCTGTCAATAAAAATATTCCACGTGATGCTTCAACATTTATAGACGCGTCTCAGAGAACAACATGACACATGAACAACATGAACATATGGCAAAGGAATTTACACAGCCATGAACGCAGAACTCATCGATTTTTGGGCGTGGCTGCTCCTTGGCTTCTCGAACCGGCCTACAGAAACTAACTGGTCTCTCCTCAAACACAAAATGCACCAAACGATTGATAAGCACATCCCTACTATTACCGTCACTGAAAAATCATGGTCCCCCCAAAAAAGGTTAATCTTTTCCATGTAAAAACTACCGTCCCATTTCCCTCACAAGCGTTTGCTCAAAACTAATCGAACATGTTATTTATTCTCACAACAGCGAATTTGTAGTCTCAGCCAACTTTTTCGCCCTAACCAACATGGTTTCTTAAAATACTTTTCTGTGATTCCCAACTTGCCCTTTTTTATCAATTAGCTTAGTTTGCATATGGACTTAAATATTCCTGTTGACGCGCTCTTTCTTGACTTTGAAAACGTCTTCGATTAAGTACCGCACAAAAGTATACTACTAAAACTCTCGCGTCTAAACCTTAATCATTTAGTGATGAACTGGCTTCAAATTTTTTTTGACTAACAAAGAGCAATTCATCTACGCTAACAAATCGTCGTCCAATCGTTCTCCGGTTACTTCAGATGTTCCTCAAGGCACAGTGCTCGGACCTTTGCTTTTTCTGATTTACATTAACGATCTTCCTTCCGACATTACCTCTAACATCCGGCTATGTGCATATGATTGTGTAATTTACCGCCCGATTTCTAGAAGCACTGACGCCGACACCCTTGAACAAGATTTAACCCGAATTGAAATTTGGTGCAAGCATTGGTTAATGTCCCTTAATATTGCTTAAACATGTATGATTTCTTTCCATCGCAGGCAATCCCACATTCTCTCCAAATATGCTCTTTTTGGTTCTGAAGTGTCTTCCGTTCTTACCTATAAGTATTTGGGCATTACTTCTCATACCCTACCATGGTTTTCACATATAACGAACATCGCTAATGAAGCTAACCGCATCCTTGTCTTCCTACGTCGAAATCTTCGTTTTGCTACCCCTTCCATTAAATTATTAGGTTACCAAACTTTCGTCCAAAATAAATTAGATATTGCTTCAGGAGTATGGGATCCTTATCAGTGAAACCTCTCACTAACTCTTGAAAGAATACGAAGTCGCGCTATCCGCTTCATTTACTGTGATTATTCATATTATACTAGTTAGCCTTCTCTAAAATCTAGAGCCCCCGTATCTAGTCTTGAAACAAGTAGAAAAATATCTCGATTATGCTTGTTCCATAAGTATTATCATTCATCTTTAGGAGCATCAATCCTATCAGCAGCACATTGTCTTTACAGGCGCATTGATCACAGCAAGACCGTGTACCCTTCCCCTGCAAGAACTGCATCTCATTTCCGATCTTTTTTTGTCAAATAATCTCGGGACTGGAACGATCTGCCGCCAGAATCCATACACCTTACCAATCCTATCAAATTCAAGAAAAAGATTGAGGTCATCCTCATATAATCTGTCATGGCCGTCCCTCAAGTAATGCCCCATATCTGCGACCTTGCAGGCAATAAATAAGTAAATAAGTAAATAAATAAATAAATAAATAAATATCTTTTTCTCTCCAAGGCTCTCTACGAAGGGGCTTTCCGTGTGCACTGGCCGAGATATATGCGGCACCATCTGGTCACGTGGTAGTTTTTTTAAAGGCCATTAATGAAAGCTGCATAAAGGGCACTTTGATGAAAATGTTTCATTGAGCTTTTCCTCAAGACGATCTACAGCTTCGGATTATGCGTTTTATTTAACAGGCCAATAGTTAAATGTTTGCGAATGAGTTTTTACTTAATATTAAAATATACACAACTAATACAATGCTGAATAATAAGCAACGCTACTCTCAACCGCCTTGAATTGGTTTCACTGGGGCTAGGACACTCCTTTTCTATAACATTGATTACCTTTAGTGAGGCACCTGGTATAGAGCATGTACAGCGGTACGTTCGCCATCATCACCACCATTACATCCACTTTGGTAAAAAGGCCTCCCTCAGTGATTTCTAATGGGCTCATTCGGAGCAATTTTGGGCAAAATTTTAATTACAACATTGTAACCAACTTGTATGAAAATTTTGAAGGTAATTATTCAATCTTCCGATGCTTTCTGTTATTGTTTTTCAATCGCTCGCACCGAGCGGCGAAAATTACCCTAGAAAACCAATGGGGAATGCTTATGGAGATAGAAAAAGCATTCAAAACATTCAAAATACCATTAAAGGCCGTCTATAGAGTTACTCTTTTTTGGTAGTACCCTCGATAAAGAGCCTTTAAGGGTATTTTGGATAAATTAATAAATCCCAGCAGAAATGGCGCTTGCTGAGGGGAGATCTCCGGATATATTCATTGTTACAGCAAACATTTACGATATATTAAATAAATTGTTTTTGTAAACTATTTCCTGTTGTCAAATGCCTTCGTCAAGAAGTGCTATGTATGTCTCTTGGTGTCGCTGTGGTCGCGTATTGCACCCTCTAGCCATAGACAGACATGTGTTGAGCGCGCTCTACACACGTAAATCCTCAAATTTGCCCATCTAATCTGAACACGGCAGTGTCTGCTACCCCTGCTAAGTTTTCCCTGCTTTGAAATACTCATTGTAAAACTAACAGACTAACACTTATGTATGCTGTTTTTTGTGTGAAGCCAAAGGCTATCGATTCTTCCTGACTTCACTTCTAAATAAAGGTGATTGAGTACCTAAGCGCTTAAACGCAGAATTGGCGTACGGCTGAACATAACTGGCCACAAAATGTAAAAAGTCTGAACACACCACTGCAGGGCAAAGGCCTCTCCTATGTCTCTCCAATTAACCCTGTCCTTTGCCAGCAGCGCCCACCCCGTATGCCTACTAATTTCTTAATCTCCTCAGCCCACCTAACCTTCTGACGCCCCCTGCTACGCTTGTATTTTCTTGGAATCCACTCCTTTACAATTAAGGACCAGCGGTTATCTTGCCTTCACAGTACATGCCCTGCCCAAGCCAATTTCTTCCTGTTGATTTCGAATAGGATGTCATTAACCCGCCTTTTTTTCCCTCACCCAATCTGCCCGCTTCCCATCTCTTAACGTTAAACCTATCATTTTTCTTTCCACGGCTCGCCATGTTGTCCTTGACTTAAGCTGAACCCTCTTAATTAGCCTCCACGTTTCTGCCCCGTAGGTAACGTGGAGGCTTAAAATATATCGGAAATTGTTTTATCCGCTGAATAAATCTTAATCCTTTGGCGTAGCCTTAATAAAAAGTAGAATGAAAGAAATGAATTCCTGTTCCACATACCTTATCTAGGCCACACCTTAATATTTGCTCCCTAATATCAGGGGGGTACGTATGCAGAGGTCTCCTGGAATAAATCGAAAAATGGATGTCAGCAACTATCGCAGACCAGACACGGCTGTAACTCTGAGAAGCTATTATGGAGTGAAGCCCAGTTCTGAGACAAGACTGAAGTGAGCGCCAGCAAAACTGTACCCTCAGCCAACTTCAACAAACCCATGATCAACTTCAGCATGCTCTTTCGATTTCTCGTACTGTCGAAGTGTGCTATCGGAATTTCCCAGTATTTAAACTGTTTCCTACATCGAGATGCCAGCACCGAGTCATCATCAAAAGAACTTGATCCCTCAGACATGGCCAGCTATGCAATTACCGTGCACAGTGTTGATGTTTAGTTCTTCTAATTCATTGCAAAGAACAAACGCGGGTGCTAAAGGCTAGTGTGTTCAGGCGCATGTAGTACTGTACGAATAAGAGTAAACTATTCGTTAAGGCCGTAAAACGAAACGTTTCCACCTTAAAGGCTGCACACAAGACGTACAAAGTGTTGCGACGAAGCCTGTGGGTAGTACGAAAAGAAAGTTTTTGAGACTACAAATACCATCTCCTGCGGCGTAGTCATATTAGTTGTGGGCGAACATAAGAAAGCATTCTAATGTTCCTTGTTAATAGCTTCCTTGCAAACTGCTAGGGACAGGTGCCTTGTTGTAATTGGAGATTTGTAGCTAGCCGCTGGCGATAGCCGTATCAAGCATCGTAATTGCGAAAACGTGAAGTCCGCGCTACGGCTTAACGTATTCTGCTCTCCTGGCGCGCTAGTCGGAAACAGGAGCGCGCAGTGACACCCAGCATCACATGTGACTCGGCGACGTACACATCACGTTGCCGTCATGGTTCCACCCCAGCCGGGTGGCTCGAACAAAGGGCTGTTGCACGAACTGAGCAGAGAAGGTCTTTTGACACGTTTGCAACGCAGTGACGGGCGCTGGTAGGTGTGATTGCGTACGTTGAATAAGCTTTCTGTTTTCGATTAGCTTTCCCGACAGAGATTTTTTGGCGAAAGAGTGGCGATGGCAACTGCGTTTTCAGAATTGTAAAAAGCAAAGCAGTTAAGAAGTTAAGTAGCTAAGTATAACTAATGCTCCTAAGGGTCTAACTGTAACAGTTAAAAAGGTAACTATTAGGATGTAATCAACAGCTTATTAAACACGATTAATCTTTCCTAACATGATCCATCCCTGATATTACTATACCACGAAACGCCTATTCGTACCTGATAATACTTAATTGGAAAAATTAGTGGTGCAATCAGCTCAATCGCACTGTATATAAATTATAACGACGGCAAAAATTCACCACCATGCTGCTCGAACCTTTCTTCAGTTTGCTGTTCACTGTCCCGTATTGTCCCGTATTCTTACACTGATCATTCATTTATTCCTACGGATATTGTTTTTAATGCAGCTAACCAGGAATAAAAGCATCCTAATTGATATACAGGCTGTAAACAAAGTACATTTTTGAGCAGACGTGAAGCCTCTACAACCTTGCATTATGACTTCGATCAAATTGTCCTTCCGTCAAATCTCCAGAATGAGCTATCCAGATTTTAACCGTTTCGGGACTGAAGTATTTTCACAAAATAGCCTATTGAGACGTATCAAAATATTTCCCATTTTTCAGAACAAATTGGCATTGAAGCCAAGCCCAAATGACTTGCTACACGGAGCTGAAACGGTGATACGGGCCACGCTTCCCGAATAATTTATGGCGATTGATGTGACCGACGCCATCAAGAGACCGTACACATGTGAAAATGATCAAAATTTCTGACCTAAATTTTTTCAGTTCAGTGAGTAACATCGGGAAAGGTATTTGGCTAAATAATTTAAAAGAGCTTAGCGGCGTTCCCGGTATATGAATTACGACTTTCTCTAATTTAAAACTGACATATACAAAATTGCAGATTCTTACAAACTCTGCAAATAATAGCATGTGTGGTACTATCCACATAAACTGCATATTGGCACAATCTACATAAAAAAAGGTCTACGGCAGCCGAGGGCATACGTCAGGTTTCTTCTCGTGGTCGTTTGACGTATGGTCTAGATGGAACTTGACACTTACGGGGTAGTAATAGCTTCCACCATCGCCAGGGCAAAGGAGACGGCGGCTATGACAAAAAATGATTTCATGCTGCAAAGTTTCTGGAGCGTCAGTGAAGTGCTTGGCCCGTGGACTATCTGCTATGCCCTTAAAAGCGGTTTAGAATAAATACGTTCTTTTGATGAAAAAAAATTTAGTTTCGTTGAAAAATAATTAGGAAATTAACATTTTAAAGCAATAATATATTCAACGACAAGTTTAAAGAGCGCTTCCAGGCAGTACCAAGAGCCATTTCAAAACTTTTTTTGCATGCTCTTTAAAATACCAAATTTGAAGCCCCATAAAGTAATACATCACTGCTACATCTTTCGAAATTTGCCAATTTCGCATTGTCAGAATCGGAGTGTAACGCAATTGTTTGGTGTCCTTAGGAACCATAATGCTATGCAATTTTTTTGTTGCGTGCTTTCAAATACTAACGATATGAGTATTTTCTTCTCTGCATTTTGTGATCTTATTAAAAATAAAGATGATTTAGGCATTAGTATATTACAAATGCTCCACAAGGCTCAGCCTTGGCTGCTCTGTGTGACTCTGATCGAAAAACGTCTCACTTTCTTTTTCACCTCCACTCTAAAGATAACGAGAAAAAAAAATACCGACCGACAAATGCTGTTCCTCAAAAGTATGTTAGCGGAGACCCTTTGTCACTGCAATCGTTTCGATTATGAGCTTATTACCCTGCTACTTATTTCAAAATAGAAAGGCGGAAAACGAGACACCTATGTGTTCGTTTATTTAGCGGACATTATGCAGCACTAATGATAGGACTAGCAAACTGGATAAGGCAGACGGAATTATCAGTTTTATCTGCTTTATATTTTTCAAACTCCTAGTTATGTCCTTTGCTTAGAAGCTACCCCTTCATTTTTCCTTAACTTGAACGCCGGCATTCGCTACAAAGCCCATTTTTACATGGGCAAAAACGCACAATATTTCTGTTTTTGTTAATCATCCAAACAGCAGTTAGTAGTAGCCAAATGAATGCTAGCACATCTGGCTACAAGCTACTCGGCATAATATTAAACAGTATCATGTATAGCCCACTAATAAAGTGCGGTACAAAACAAAAGTAAAGAAATTGCAAATGTACTGCAGGATATATACATATTGTATATATACACAGGGTTTGCCACCGAAGACTTTAAAATTTAAAACATGCGCCTTTTGAGTTAGATCACTTTTTTCGGCATAGCATTTCCAACAGTGTAGTACATGAGAATGCAGCTAAGATGTGCTAACTAGCTGGATGCTTAATTAATATTGAATAGTTAACTTTTTAACTATTCCTATTCAGCGTATCAATGATTGAGAGGCGTGTAGCCCACCGTTATTAATAACAATATCAAATTTTAGAGTTTCGAAAACGCGGTTACCCTCGGCGCTTTGGCACAACAAATTAAGGTTATTTCGACGAGTTACGTGCACTGGAGACGTTGCTTTGCCCGCAAGCTTCTCAAAAGCGGATGTATTTTGGCGCGATGCAGCCATAATTTATTTGGTCACAGCGCCGCAGGTAACCGCGTTTTCGAAATTCTAAAAAGTGACATGAATATTACTTCCGGTGAGCTATACGCCTCTCAATAATTAGGGAGCCTATCAGTAAAATCTGGAAAGTTCCGTATTTATTGTCAGCTAACTAACCTTTTGGTTAGCACTTCTTGGCGGTATTCTGATGTACTACACCGCTGCCATTGCTATGCCGTAAAAACCGCTATTAAATCTCAAAAAGCCTGTTTTAAAAAATTGCGTAAAATGTTAAGCGAAACGTCCTTTATATATATCATGCATCAAATAAATATATTTTGCACATAGCATTATATCATCAAGAAGCAATAACTGACAGAAGTGTATTTAACGATGATTGTAGTCACCGAAATTAATGGTGGCAGATTTGTATAATATGTCAGCTCCTTGATAATGTCCAAGCGTTGAAAGCCATCACCAACGTATTTCTAAGAGGCCAAAATTTTCAAACTTCAAAATGCGCTTGTTATGATCCTATTACTCTTTTCCATCCTGCACAGGCTTAGCTTATTTTATTTATTTATTTATAGGTACTGCGATCTACATACATACATACATACATACATACATACATGCATGCATGCATGCATGCACGCATACATACATACATACATACATACATACATACATACATACATACATACATACATACATACATACATACATACATACATACATACATACATACATACATACATACATACATACATACATACATACATACATACATACATACATACACACACACATACATACATACATACATACATACATACATACATACATACATACATACATACATACATACATACATACATACATACATACATACATACATACATACATACATACATACAAGTTTTATTCTCCACAAAGAAGTGGAAGCAGGTGGAGGGAAAAGCCGTACATTTGCGGCTTGAAAAATCCTCCGCCCCCTTACAGTGTATACAGCAGCAGAGTGGGGCAGTAGACAGTCACATTTTTTTTGTAAAGACCATAGCAAGGTGGAAAAAACAAAACAAAATACAAGCATATAAAAACTCTAGACCATAGGAAAATTGATATACCTGGTGACTGAACTTGCGTTAATAAGGCTGACGCTGCAACCCAAAATTAAACGTCCACTTCCTTCCACCTTTCGGAGTCAGAGCTCCGCTTCAGAAAAGAAAATAATCAATAGAACCGTAATGCTGAAATTTCTAAACTATGCTTGAAGCTTATTTTCGCAAAACCCAGTGCTGCTGAAGACAAGGCAAGAAGAATGCCTGAGAAAGTGGGCAGTTGCAGGACTCACGTTCACCTTGTTTCACTGCAGAGAAGTGTACATCCAGCTCTCCTTTTTTCTGAAATGCTTAGCATTTTTCATCCAAAGAAAAACACTCTAATTGTCATTTTTCTTGAGGGTATAACTGCCTTACATTCTTTCGCATCAACAAACCAAAGTAAATTATCGTATGCTTATTAGACGCTGACCAAGGAAGCTGCGAAATTTTGCGCCAAATGGCTTCTTAAGCCCGCCCCACTGACTTTACAGATGAAGGCCATATTTGACAATGGGTAGCGTGCCGTGGCAGGGAAGTTAAAAAGAATCTAATGAAAAAACAGCAGCCGACCGGCGCTTGGCAGCTGAATTTTCGGATGTCGGCAGCATGCCGTGTGTCCTCACCAATAAGCCTGGTGGCCTCTGGGCTCCTATAGTTCACATGAAAATATTTTTCTGTCTGTTTGACCACAAAATATCGAGGGAACGCATGTTTTTGCAGGCGGGCAATAATGCCACAACGTGAAAGCGCGATTGAAGGCGCATTTTTTTTTCTTCCACGACTCACACACAGATGGAACTTATGCAGGCGACGTGCAAAGCGCAGAACTATAGAGTGTGTTGCAGATGAACACGAGGCATGATCAGCTGCGGAGATAGCACAGTGCTGTAGTGCTGTGGCCGCCGAAGCTTGTCCGTTAGCGCCGCCGTGGGTAAGAAACACAGTCGCGCAATATTTATTCTATTTTCCCAGGTTGCCCAAGCTCAGCCTCATTGAAAGTCTGGTTTATTTCTCGCCATTTCTCGCATTATGCTTGAAACTTCATAAGCTTCACCACACACCCGTATTTTCCAGGTTACAAGGCCAGTAGTGCTCTCGCACTAAAATACATTTTTAGACCAAAGGCCGTCTTTTGCCCGGACTTTCTAAAAAAATGGCGACTTAAGACTTCGAACAACGCCGCCACCGCACCTGGGATGCCTGAACCAACGTGCTTTATAAGCCGGCCACTCAAGAGACCAAAAGATTCTGGCTAATTTCGACAATTTGCCGTTTTCACGGATCAAAACCCTCTGACGCACGGTCTCACGTCAAGTAGGGCTTCCTATGTGACTCACAATACCTGGCATTTTGCCTGAAACACAGCATAGTGGGCGAATTGGTTTTGTGCCTTGAAAGAATGAATCAGCGTTGCTGAAACGAAGATAAGGTACAGCGCTTTTGTGTGACTTTTGGTTCATCGCTTTAATTGTGCTGTTTCGTTCTTTCAAATTAGGATGCATTTCCGGAAGTACTATGACATTTTTTGGTTGTTCAGCCCCAAAAGCAAGACAGTTCCCTCAATTATTTGCCAACATATGCGCACCTGTAAACTCTGGCCGGCAGTGATCAATTTAACCGCCACTGTTGCTGCCCAGCGTATACAATGACGAGCCTTTATGATGCGACCAATATGAACTCTCTGCCATTTAACTCTCAATATCACCTATCTCTCGAAAACTATACTCTCCAGAAGTGTGTGGCATGAATGCATCTGTGGCGTAGGGTAGCAGGTCGATCACAAGAAGAAAAGCATGGCCCTCAGCAGCACCAGTAAATCGGCATTCGACAGGTAGGTGTTTGGAAGTCGATGGCGCGCCTTCCGCTGTTTTGGACGCAGGTTTCACTATGCTTTCGCTCGTTTGGCTGTGAGCGAGGCATCGTCACTGCTAACGTACTTCAATTTCAGTCTACTGCATGATCATTGTTGCTGCACGAGTAAGGGTATAAATAAGGAACATAATCTCGTTATTCTGACCCTCTGTTACTGAAGCCCGTCTTTTCCACAGCGCGGATGATAAGTAACGCCCTCTTAGTTCATAGCTTCTGCTTTCAGTGTTGCCCATGTGCGGGCAGACTCTTGCTTTTAATCGAACCCCACTACGTATCTTGAAAGATAACTGCTTCGATGTGCGTGAACATACGTGATGCAGTTCTTATGCAGAAATACCCACCATGGTCACTGAGTGGCTTTGACATTCGGTTGCTGATCTCAATATCGTGCGTTCGATCCCGTACGCGGCTGCCCTATTTCGATGGAGGCAGCATGCAACAACGCCCGTATTCTTTGGGGTGTCAACATCAGAGGATTTTGGCAGAATTATGGCTTAGTTTTTGGCGGTTTAGCGTCCCAAAGCGACTCAGGTTATTAGGGACGCCGTAGTGAAGGGCTCCGGAAATTTGACTACCTGTGCTTGTTTAACATGCACTGACATCGCACAGCACACGGGCCTCTAGAATTTTCCTTCCATCGTAAATCGACCACCGAGGCCGGGATCAAACCCGAGTCTTTCGGGTCAGCAGCCGAGTGCCATAACCAACGAGCCACCGCGGCAGCTAAACAAAATTTTATGACGTGCTTAAATCGTAGAAACTGAGCTGCTCTGCCGCCTGATTCCTCATTCTGGTCTGGCTCTGCACAGTTAGAATAATAAATGTATTAGAGATAATTCAGGCAGTCATTCCTGGCCATCGAGCTGGAATCGTCCGACTTCGCGTTTCTGGAATGCAAAGAAAGCAGCTCTAAATCTTGCTCATGAGAAGACGCCGGACACGCGAGGCTGGACACAACGCTTAGATCATTGCTCCGAGTTTAATTACACAGACCTGAATTACAAAATGTGCCTTCCTAATGAGATGCGAACAATACATCTCAGCTGTCAGTTATTGAAAGCTATTGCCGCGAACTTTTGTAATGTTCATTTGTTCGTGTTTAACGCTGCCGGCATGCGGCTTTATCACATTATTTGTGATGCAAGACTCGGATAGATTTATCTGGAAAGACCGCAGCCAGGCTGAAGTGATGCTACTTTGTGCCAGACTGTTGTGCTATTTTTGTGCGGCTTATCTCGAGAGTTCATTGCTAGCTTTAAATTGTGCATGGCTGAGAACGGCGGGAATTCAGTTCGACGACTTCAGAGCACACTTTTATTTTTCTTTATTTATTGATGCCTTCAGGGTGGAAGCATTACAGAGGGGAGTGGGTTATTACAAATATATCGATAAACACAGCATACATTTCACAATAAAAGTAAAAAATAACGTGCATGTCTGCAATATAAGTGTAACACCGTTAAGCGTGTGCGTGCATACAGCAGGAGGGATATCGCCCGTGTGTGTGTCTTCCTTTCTTGGTCCCGTCTGCTGCGCTGTTTCCATGCAAAGAATGTACCAACTAGCCAGGCTTACTCCTTTGCAGGATGAATGATTACAACCTAACAGACAGTTCTTTTCGTAATGTCACACGTCAGAGTACACATATAGCAGCAAAAATGCAAATGAAAGAAACAAGGCAGGTGATCCGTTATGCGGTAACAAAACTTGCTAGTACCTATATATTGCGTATGGCCGACTGAAATAATGAAGGTTGGGTTATGATTCTAACAGAGCAGGGAAAGCGATTCCAGTCTACTGATTTGCGAGGAAGGAATGAATCGAAAAATGTTTTAGTATTGCATATAAATGTGCCAACTTTGTGAATGTGGTCTAAACATGATGACACATATGAAGGTGGAATCAGCAATTCATCGTGCAGAATATCGTGGTAAAAGATATTATGAAACAAATATAGCCACGAAAGCTTACGACGGGATGCCAGTGTTGCTACGCCGCCGCCGAGTCATTGAGATCAGTGCGTGTGCAAGTCAACCCAAATAAAGAGTTTCGTTTGGAAGCCTCTCTCGCTGTCTTCCTGCTCGCCGAACTACAGTCACCACTACGCAGTATCTGATGGCGGTGCTGGGTGCAGCGTACCGACGTCCGACGCTACAACCTACGCCGACGCCACGCAGAACACAAAACAGGTGACCCCATATGGTAGGTGATGCCCATTCGCCGCCGCGGACGGAGTCAAAAGCTTCTGCGCCGCTACTTGAACACGTGCAAGATCGTTCGTCGTCTTGAAAGCTTGACTAAAAAGTGGCTCCCGACGGAGCGACAGCACCGCAGCGGCGCCACCCACACCCAGAAGTTGTACGTGTTGTATGCCTAAAGCCTTATTATGTGCACTAAGGAACTCTATGTTTGCATTCTGTGCGTTTATTTCTGCCCCCGTTGGTTTTCATTGTAAAGCATCGGGGCGAAAAGTAGTGAATGCCCAAACGGCGACGAAAAATTGGAAATACTCTACCGAACCTGTTCCTGTAAAGTGCAAGTGATCTTCATTTGTTCTTTCATACTTCCCGTACCTTTACGCACGGTTAATAATATTTAGTATATTTCCAAGCGAACTAGATACACTCATACATCGCCGCGACACGAGGGCCCCATGTGTTTGCCACACCGCCTTGATTTCATGGTAGCAATGTGCCACGCTTGCAAATGCAAAGAAGGTACTTGTCGAAGTGTGCTTATTTCAGTTTCACTCTTCAGTCCCACTGTTTTACTGGTTACAGAGACATCGGATGCATGCGATGACGCAGCTGTCTCACTCGAAAGTCTTCGGTGCCTATTTACGGCTGTGAGCGTTACTATACGGCTGGCTTGCAGTCAGGCCAGCTTCCTTCTCCCCTTTCGCTTTTTCTCTTCTCCTCCCGATTCAGCCAGACCACATGATGATTTCCGATTACACAGTGCCAAATTTGTTGACAACTATTCACAATTGCGGCAAGAGCTTTGCCGCCAGGATGCGGCCTCTCTGCACGATGTCCAAAGCCCAATCTCCCTTTTCTCGGTCCCTCCGGACGTGTCCTCCTCAGCCTTTTCTTCCCCTCGGGGTCCTCTTCGCCAGCGGGCTCTTGGTCGCTCTCTCCTTGTGAAGGAAACATGTCGGCTTGTTCCTGGAACCGGGAGGCCGTTACGGAGGCGTCCACTGCTCCCAAGCGCAGACCGCGGCCAGATCGGATGACACCCCTCCGGGGCGGCATGTCTCGCCGGGCCCAGCGTCCCTCCGCGGCAGCGAGCCGTCTCTCCGGCACCAACTTGCTGCCACCTCGGCCAGTGCATACGGCCTATTCCGTGGCACAGAGGACCGACCGGCGCGCACAAACATTGCCACGATGCCACTAGCTGCTGTTCGGGGGGTGTTTCTCGTCCGCCGACGCTGAGCTGCAAGCATACACACACAAACACAACGCGCCGGCCCTTTCTTCTGGCTACGTTCGGATGCGACGCGGCCGCGCGCCCGACACTTGGTGTTTGATATTTTAATCATCGAGTAAACGTCCTTGAGGCCGTAGTGAGCGACTAACTCAGCCCGCCACCACGCACTTCACGACGCGCTTTATCATAGACAAGCACTAGACGTGCCGAGTATCATAAAAGTATTTTCATTTGACTCTAGAAGAGTTAACTGATCTCTGTTATTCTTACGTCAATGAGAGCGTTAAGACGAGCTGCGTAATTATTCGCACATCTGAACAATCACCATAAGCTGGCACACACATTATGCTGCATATAAGCAGACAGGAAAAGAAAAATGGTTGTTATTGCCTTCAACAAGGAAGCTTTAAAGCGCCAACCGTCCGTTGTGTGTCAGCGCCGAACATTGCGCAATACATGCAGCAGACGACATGGCCTGCGCTATAACTGGTTCGGGACGTCAGCGATCAAGACAATTTTCAGAACACGCTGTGGTTTAGAGTCATCTGGGGCACAAATGGTGCTGATATTTTGAGGTTTTATAGTATGGCGCATAAGGAATGAGATGCAATATCAGTTTGTCCTAGAATTGCTTGTCGTGATTCTTTTATCCGCGCGCAAGACCAGACACCGCTGCATCAGCTTCTGCATAAACTCCGCCGGCTCCTATAGGATACGAGTTCTAAGGCTCATCAATCACGTGGCGAGGACTTGAAGCTTTGCTCTTCGTGTGTTCGCTTGCACGCTAAACCGCCGTAAACCTCTCCAGCTAAAGAAGGCGAAGAAACAGTGCCGCCTAGTCCAACATAGCGCGGATCGGTCCAAGCTTTTAGAAAAAAAACTGTTTTGAGATGTACACAGTGCTCTTCATTTTCGGGCTCTAGTTTTTCTCGCATTAAAGGAGTAAAATCGAACGATGCTTTCTGAGCTAAAATTTTTGTACAGTCGGGTTATTCAGCGAAAATGCGATATTTTGGGTCAGTTATTTCCTGCTTGCAGCATCTTAAATTGCATAAATCAGCAAACAAATTTAATTAGAGCACACGTTTTAGTGTGTTAGATAAAAACGTTCTTTTTTATTCTTATAGCCAAAATGGCACCAACTGGTTTCAACGAATGCCGTTTACCTAATGAGATATTTCTCTAATTTTCGTATTTATTAGAATCATGTTGAGTACAGCACCATAATTTGCGGAGCACTTTCGCATTCATTGAAACATGCCTGTTTTGCCTTGTACACTGCGAAAATATGCATTCATTCGCACATCGACCAATATTACCGCTTAGTGTTTTAAACCGGGATGGGGTTATGTGTGTTGGTAGTGCTTGATACGATGATGCGAATAAGATGAGTGATCAGTGATCGTATTTTGGTCTCTAACTTATAAACGCGCACTTTGTACTTATACCTAAATTAAGCCGCTTCATGAAGAACAAGCGTCGAAAGGCTTTAATAGCTTGACTTAACTGAGAACATCACAATGAAAAAAGCGCAAGTTATCCGCTACACCGTAAATCCGCATGCGCCTATATTGGAGTAAAAAAGGGAGTAAGCTGTCTTCTAGCGCACTCTCTTTTCATAAACGAGTGTGCGCTAGAGAAAAGTTTACGCATTTTTTACTTCTTTTTGTTTAGAATGTACATGTAGTTTTAGCGCAGCACCTTCAGCTTTGCGCGCAAGAAAATTACGTTCTCCAGATGGAGAATTTCCGGGAATAAATCGAGTTCAAGGAGATTGCAGAGAAACCTGATCAATGTTAAAGAATCGGGTAAAATGGGGTGTTACCCGGAAACGAAGGAACCCAGACACACAGAACCATCGCTCTTGATAAAAAAAGATTTGGAGTACTTTCCGGCTGATATCAGCAGAGATAGCTCGGGACGAATTGCCTGACTTTCGGAAAACTAAATTTTACCCATTTCGCGCTATTTGATATCCGCCTGCTCCCCTGCACTGCCTCCCCCCCGCCTTCGGGTGGCTGCAGACTCACCGGGTTAAGTCCACATGATTTTATTTCGCCCTGAAGGACTTTTGAATAACAGCTTGGCGGCAGCCTGGTACTGGAAATGACACATCAAGAGCAAAAGTTCTAGGCCGTAATTTCTTTTAAAATATTGGCAGAAACTTGGGCATGCAACAGAGAGCATACCAAAAAACTGTACGGTTTTAACGTATTTAAACCGATTATAGCCAGTTAAATTGTCAACTGGGACTGCGAAGGTTGCGCTTACAGCTCTCGCCCCAGGAATGGCGAGCCGCCTCATGACGCTGCGAAGTACGTGACCCCCCCCCCCCCCCTTTCGCCTCATCACCACACCGCCAGTCGCGATGGCATTCACCTTGCTGCTCTTTGCCTTCTGGATTCCTTTATAAAACAGTAGAACATAGTTCCTCCATGCAAGTAAATGCTAACTAGACCAACTTAATGTTTTAACGAATGGTTCCTCGAGCCCTCATCCTGAAAACTAGGTCCAGCGAACTTAGGACGTGAGTCCGCTGAAAACCTATTGACTAAAAAGCTTTCGCCGATGCAGAGACCTTGTCGGCTAACCGTTTTTACTGCCGCAGCGATCAAATCACCTCCACGTCGAACGCCGAATCACCGAGCAGTTTTCATCGACGCGCCGATTGAATCGCCTCGACGCTTAACCACAAATCGTCGACCTGCTCTCGCCACCGCACCGATCGAGTCACTTCCATCCAACATCGACAGGCCCAGGTCAAGGAAGGATTTTCTTGGACGTCACTGTTCCCGTCGACACGTACAAGGCTATCATTCCTAAGGGTAGAAACTTGGGCGAGTCGGTAACGGTGATCCATGGAAAGTGAGAGTAGCGCAAACGTAGTGTCTGTCTTTCTCAGTCCCTTTGTCCCGTTTTGCGCTACTCTCACTTTCCATGGATCTATCATTCCTGTCTCTGGTTTACACGAGCACTCAAGTTTGCAAAAGTTTGTATTGAACAAAATTCGTTGGGAAGAAATATGAAAATGTGTGAAGCTTAAGAATCGGAGAAAAAACCCAAGTAAAGTTTGATTTGAAAGCTGAGCTTTCTGCATAGGCCTTGGTGCCCTTTTGTGCTTATCTGTGCACGTGCTGTTCAATACAGGATCCTTAACCAAGCAGCCCGCGAAAACTTTCTAGCGCAATGCATAGCATGGGAGCAAGAGATTGAGTGTTGTCGGTGATTTTTCTTCAAGCACAGGAAAACGGCGCTTGTAAAAATACAAAACAGCCACATGCGCTCTCTCCTTCGCAGTGCAAAGAACTGTACCTCTGCTGAAATAACAGGTTCCCCGGGGGAACTATCTGGCGAATAATCTCCATGTTTGTATCCAAACATTCAGGAGGTCGACATTCAACAGCCGCAGTATGCGAACCGTCTAATACAGGTGCAAGACCGAGTGGGTTTCTGCACAATTACACTCATCAAAAACCACTCTCTTTCCACACCAAGCTGAGGCGAAAATCATTTTGTGCTCACTATACAGGACCTATTCTGCATTGATCTAGATGCTGGAAGCAGATTCAGTTTTGAAGAACTCCAAACGAGATTCTGTGTTTTTCCCTGCAGAACTGCCACGTGTGTTCATAAAGTAAGCACGCAAGTTTTATTCAGGCCATGGTTTCCAACTGTACTTCGCCCTGTAGGACTGCCACATGTGTCCACAAAATATGCACAAAAATTTTATTCAGGCCATGGTTGCCAACTTGTTTCGGTGGTTGCTCTTTTCAGGCACTCTGATTCTGGACAGTATAAAGGTTGGCCGACAAAGCTTTCGGGATGATGCCAATGCTAGGTTCTCGCGCGCCTACAATGTGGCAGATGTCGGAAAGACTTTACAGGCACCTCATCATGTGGCGCGTGTGCGGTTGTTTCTTTGTCGCAAATCTAAATCGCGTTAATCTGGATCGAGCCAGAGTAACTTGGAAGTCTTTTTACACCGCCTACTGCCTGGTCTGCGCCTCACAGCTCTTTACGTTCAAGGTTTCAGAGGTTTACTCGCGAGCTTTAAGCATTAGAGGCGCGAACATCTCTGTTTCCAACTCTCTCTACACGTGTATGAAGGCAATCATTGGAATGGAAAGCGTCATCGTGTTTCTTGTTATGGCCTTTAGATCGGGTGTTATCCTTCAGTTTGTCCGCAGCGCCCAGACATTTGAACGGTCTTTGGTGCTCCCAAGATGCCATCGCCTAGACAGGAAATGCCTAGGAACACAGGTCCTCAAAGCTTTATTCTTCGTTTCTTTGAATGTGTATATGATTTGGCTGTTTATTTCGCTGCTGCGATTCGCTTACAGGTATCTGAGCTATCGCCAAATTCTCATATACATATACAGGATAGTGTGCAACTCATTGTTCATGGCCTGCGACTATGGCAATGAAGCCACGCTTCGAGCCATTTGCGAAGCACTGGTGAACTATGTCATCATTCAAGCAGATGTGCTAGAGGAGAAGCGAGAGTCCGGTCTTACTATCAGGGATGTTGAAGAGCTTCGTCTGAACATGTTAACAATACAGAGTCTTAAAGAGGAAATCAGTGCAGCCTTGGGCCCGTGCATTGTGTTGTTCTGCCTCAGGGCATTCAGCGTCGTTGCCATATCCGGCTACATGCTGGTCCGGCTTGGCTTTGGCTACGATATCAGAATGTTCCTTACGCTGTACGCTCTGTACGTGGCGTCCAGCTTGGTGGATCTCGCTCTGATGAGCCACGCTCTGGAGAAAGAGGTATGAAAGCTTTGAATATTGAGCAGTGGACACCCTAACTTGAGGCTTTTCGGGTAATGCAATCATAGGTTCTCTATTTTTGTGGTATTGTTGGAAAGGATGCCTTCTAATATTTTTCTTCGAAATCATAGTATGAGGTCATATTTTACACTTCTGTAATGACGGGCATTTTTGAAAGTTCAATGCTCATTGCACACCGCACTCGAAAGCATTAATCCAGTAACCACACTTCAACCAGCTTCTTTGTTGTGTACTGTGAATTTAATTTATAGCCACTGTCAGTATAATACTTGCAAAACAGTAGTAGAGTCTTTCAAGACGTCTTGCTTGACGTATTGATAAAATGACGTCGCCTGTAAAGAAAGAGCCAATGTGCCAAATGGAGGCAGATTTCGGTCACAAATATACAACCATATTACAACTATTATTTTGCACGCCGTATCTTCATACGCCAAAAAATGTTCGTGCTGCAATATTTTGAGGCTTAGAATGTCTAATAGAGCGTTCAATAAACCTACTGTGTTTTCCAGGCCATATGACGTTCGAGAGAGCTGTTAAAAGTTCTGTACGTGAATGATTAAATTAAGAAAAGCATTATTATAATATTGTGGCTTGAAACATAACAGGCAGTTTGTCAGTGTAAGTGACCGGCATATAATGTTAACTTGCAAGAGTGGCAGATCGGGCTAGTTGGTAATTTTCCATAATGCGATACAGCGCGAATAAAGACGGGGACGAAGCGAGACAAGACACCACAGCGCTGTGGTGTCTTGTCTCGCTTCGTCCCCGTCTTTATTCGCGCTGTATCGCATTATATAATGTTAATTCAAACAAATGCCAAGTGCAATGCGAAAGTTCAAGAATATTTGCCATCAGCTCCCCAGACACCAAGAAACCTGAAAAAAAAAACACAGTTGATATCGGGTCTGTGTTTCTGCGAGAATCGCGCCTTTACTTCTTTAAGTAATCCTAACGACATGACAGTAGCAATACGTCTTCACTCATAATTGTCTGATGCGATGATTTCCTCAGCAATCAGTGTGTATGATAACGTTTAAGTTGATGCCGTACTTATAATGCAAGCGTGTTTTTTTTTCAGACACAAAAAGTTCAGATGGCGCTAGCCGATGTGGCCACGGTTGGTATGACATCAGAATGTATAGCGGAGGTAAGCGTGCGATAGGCTTGAGGAGACGAAGTGAATTATTTCGCGTAGATCAAGGCATGGTTGAAAATGTTTTTCAGAGCATGCTTTGAATTTCTATTTCACATGCAAAATCTACGTAGGTGTGAATGTTGTACCATTTTTGTATCTTAAAGTAAGAGCGTTTCACGAAATCGTAAAAGAATTTTGCGCAGTAATGAGGAGCATAACATGCAGTAGAGCGTATTGTGGTTACATTCATGCTACATTCGCCAGTGAAGTTTGAGATAAGCCGTGGGGACCTAACAGTAGTACTCAATGACATCTGTCCAAAACACTGAGTTCATTTTTTTGTTGAAAAGTGGGTAAATCAGCTTAAGAAGTTCTTTCACACATTCTATTCTTTTTTTCACAGGTCAACTTTGTACACGACTGTATTGTACCTCGTGAAATGTGCCTGACTGGATCCGGCTTTTTTGTCGTGAACATAAGGATGCTGCTCGCCGTGAGTAGAGTGCAACGTTTAACCTCTGCACTTTTTTTGAAATGTTAGAGAATATAAAAATAGCGAGCATTTGAGGAATGCTTTTTAATTGCTTGCCTTCAAGCGTTAGTAAAATTTTAAGGCATCATATTGGGGCTAACGCACTGCATGAGGACCTTTCTTTCCCCGTTTAGAGAAAAATAAAACAAAGCACAAAACTCCTTTAAGGAAAGCTAAAATATGAATGTTAATAATAGAATCCTAATCTGTGCGTTGCACCATGTTATTACGCGCAAGATATCTCTCATGGCTTCGCAGCCAGATGATTTCGTGTCATTTTCGTCATTTATGTTTGTTTCTCTTGTTATTCAAACAATAAAGTCTGAAAAGCTGCTGGATAACGGATGCGCTGATTTTTTTTTTTCGCAGTTAACAGAACGGCAATAACGAAGGTTTTCAACCGTTTGTTTCTATGTAGATCTAAAAAAATATTTTAGATTTGCATTGAACGCTGCGCCTATATTAGATTGGCAGCAATTTATGACAAAAGCATGGGCCTGGAAAAATTAGATTTCTTCATATGTCAGGCTCTTTATGATTGGTCAATTTTTTCTCATAGAGCAACAGACAATAATAGCATATGTCTTAGGCTGATGTCTACTCAACTCAACTACGCAAGATGGCAAACGTAGGGTGTGCCAGAGCTAGAGGAACTCTGGTACACGCGACTTGTAGAGATGTTGAAATATTGTTGTCAATATTTACTGACAGGAACCAAGCGAAATGATTCTACTTTTTTTAAAATTACCGAATTGTGGAATTACTTGTTTAAATTTGACCTAATGGAAGTATGATGAAAGTTTAATAAAAAAAATTAAGAGCACGAAAGCGGTAAGAAAGTGCTGAAAAATCATAATTTAAGAAAAATCTACAGCTTCAATGGCAACTCATGTGATTTGTGCATATTAAAGATGACGCACTATCTGAAATTTAGAAAATAGGAGAATATGTTTTGCGGCCGCACTTGAGTGGAAAAGAGATGCAAGCTTTAGTAGCTATAAGGGCGCTGCCTTCAGCGCCTCTGTGGCCTCTCGCACTTCTTCAGACCGGAAGGAGCTAATTCACACGGCCAGTCGTGCAGCTATTGGCTAATTTTGTAATATACTTGTTTAAGACAAAATTGTTTTATGCTATTGAGGGAAACAGCAGGAGTAAATTCTTTACTGCGCAGGTTCATCCTTTTCGATAATTCAGAAGAAAAGTACCGGCTTGTTTTCTCAATTAATCTTAGCAGGGCTCGATTTAGAGGCCAACACTAATTCGATCGTTTACTTATATTTGAAACCTACACCTACTAATTTTTTTAGTTGCAAAAATAACAATGTTGTAAAGCTTGCCACTTGCTTGAAACTCTTTGTTGATGTTGTATAGGGCACCCCGCTGGTCTAACAGAGACAGTGAGGTGAAAACCGAGCGTAACTGGGTGCTGGAAAATTACCAACCTGGTTATGCAAATGAAATTAGCATGAGTGGTATCGGGGCATTAAATTACACTCGTACCCCGTATATGTTTGCGCTGTACATATGAGCGCTGTAGCTACACTCACTTTTAGATCGCACGTCACCTGCCCTGTGTACGTTTTCTGCGTTCCTGCCTAATAAATAAGAAGTTAGTGCGAAGTTAGAATGCGGCATTCTCTTCATAGCAGAGGCTGTGATATGTGGCAGTAGCAATATTCAAAGTCGTTGTACTTCATAAACCAGTTTCCTCACACTGGAATACTTCATGCCTTGGCACTGCACACGGTAATGCCTCTGTTGTTTATAGTTGCAAATGGGATTCGGGCAGTAAATGTCGCATGTTGACTTTTTTCCCAGGTTGCAGAGGCGGCCGTTACCTACGGCGTCATCCTTATACAAACAGGCGACGCTCTTCTCCGCGACTGGCGACCCCTGAAATAATCTGTCACCTCGAGCGGAAATGTAACAAGCCTTGTCATTCAATAAAAAGAAAACTGAAGAAATGATAAGTGGCTGGAGCCAGGAAGACAGCTTGCCTTTCCTGATAATGATCGCCTGTTTCAAACAATATTAAATGAGTTTAAGAAATAAATGAGATTTAACCCATTACGCTATCGCGTCATACTCTTAAGCTGGAGCTTAAGTGTCTCCTTCACTTTTTTATATAAGAGCATGTCTGCATTTATAGAAGTTTGGACTTTATGATATATGGGAGCATTTTTTGTGACAAGCGTCACGGTAAATGTTCGCATAGACCATCTCGCTTAATATCGTAATTTGAGCATTATTCCTCCTTAATTATTTCTTTCTGCAGTCATAGATAAACAATGCAGTCTTAGATAAACAAAAAGTTTAATGAAAAAGCGTGCTTTCTATTCCTCAATCTATTTATTTTCGTACCTTTAAAACTGCAAAGTTCAGAATTTCATCACCACCATAATCGTCACCAAGGCAACAAGTCACTTATTCAAAAAATAAAGCTTCATATTATTTGTCTACGAAAACCAACGTCGTTTTTCTTGTGTATTTGCATTTTTTAAATATTATTTGTTTTCAGAGGTAGTTTCGCGCTATCTCAGATATAGAACAGCAAATAAGTGAAATCCATGCAATTTGTCACAATGTTTCCTGGAGCCATTCAATTGCTGTCATGCTTTTAAGGTTCTTTGCATTTTGTTGAATCTATTCGGCGGGCGAGACTCTTTCCGGGGTACGCAGAAAATCCATAGCCTATGGGAACAAGAACAAATGTCATGCTTTATTCTAGTTTGAATCTTATTTTCTGCTGCAAAGAGAATCAAAAATCAATTTCGGTTGTGAAGATGAGAGTTCGCAATAGTGCAAGGCACGTATGTTGGACATTGTGCGTGGTCAAGAAACTTTTCTAAAAAAAGCAAAAGTGTAGCAGCAAACATAGAAGAGCCTCTATCCGCCCTTTCCGTGTCGGACATAAATAAAGTGCATCTGTGCTGAAATGACAGCTTCCCAGTGTGGAATATCTAGTGTAAAATCTTTTTCCTCGTATCGAACGAGAAACACACTGCGCCGACCTCTGCCAGCAGCGATGCGCAATTAAATCGATCGGCGTCTACGACCGAATCTGGTTGTGCGAAATTACAGACAACAAAAAACTGCAAGACATTGCACACTAACGTGAACCAGAAACTACGCTCTTGTAATCAGTGTGCGTCAGCAACTTTCGCGTTCGTGTAAATGGTAAAAAGAGGTTCAGCTTCGCATAACTAGACAGACCATTGTTACGTGCCCTGGCGGGTACTGCTACCACGTGAGCCCAAAACGGAAGCACGAAAAGCTTGCTTGTTCATACAACCTTGGCACATATTAAGGAGTGTCTTCTTCGGCACTCGGTTCTGGGACAGCGAAAGGTCGACCGAAAATAACTTCGTGGTCATGCCAGTGCTAGCAGCCAGTGCACCTTCTATGTTTAGGATGTCTGAGAGGCTTTACAGGATTTTGGTTATGTGGCGCTTATGCGGTTGTTTGTTTGTGGCGAATATAAATCGTACCAATCTTAGCCGAGCGAGAGTGACTTGGAAATCCTTGTACGCAGTCTATTTCTTGCTCTGTGCCACACTTCTATTTTCTTTCAGGATTTCTGAGGTTAACCCGCAAAACTCGGGCGATAGCAGCGCGCAATCCACCATTTCTAACTCTCTGTTAACGTCTATGACGACAATAATTGGCATGGAAAGCGTCGTCGTTTTTCTGGTAATGGCCTTCAAGTCTGAAGCTATCCTGTTGTTCCTTCGTAACGCGGAGACTTTCGAACGGTCATTAGTCCTCCCATGCTCCCATCGGCCCAGGAGGAAATGCCTGGCAACCTATATCTTTAAAGCTGCACTCTTCGGTTTCTTCATCGTCCATCCTCTCCAGCTCATCATTTTGCTGTTGCGAGGGGCTTACAGAAAGCTGAGCTTCCGCCAAATCCTGCAGTATATGTACCAGGTCATTTCCATCGTACAGTTCTTGACCTGCGACTACGGCAACGAAGCTACGATTCGTACCATTTGCGAAGTTCTGATAGACTATGTCAGCATTCAGGCGGATGTCCTGAAGGAGAAGGGAGAGTCCGGCCTCACAATCAGGGATGCCGAGCAGCTGCGACTCAACATGGTCAAGATACAGAGCTTGAAAGAAGAAATCAATGCAGCACTGGGCCCGTGCATTGTGGTATTGTGTCTCAGGGCATTCAGCATCGTCTCCATATTCGGCTACGTACTGGTCCGGCTTGGTTTCGGCTATGATGGCAGATTGTTCGTTTTGTTTTACTCTCTCTACGTCGCGTCTTGTATGTCTGATCTTGCTTTGATCAGCCACGCTTTGGAGAAGGAGGTATGTATGAAGTATCACTATTGCTGCGAACGTCTTAAATGCCTTTGCCGGTATGACTAGCGTATTTATGCCTAATTAAACCATTTACATTTTGAGCGCGACCACGCACTTGTAACTATAGTATTCATCGCGTCATCAAAATAATTATCGTTCTTGAAGTTAATCGCATTAAAAACTCTCAGGTAATTACCCCGTACTGCTATTGGGAAACCGCAGGTGTCAATCTAATTTTTTTCTTAAATATTATCTACTTTGCTAGCTGCGCAACGTGAGCGCACCTGAATTGCGGTGCGAAGTGCGTCAAAGTTTTCTGAAACAAGTAACTTTAGCAAGGCAAAGCTTCTTTAAAAAATTTGAATAGTTCGCTTAAAACATCGGCATAAATTTTATACATCTAAAAGAAGAATACATACAAGAGAGATGGTGTCAAGTTGACCTACAGCGTGCTCGAATGAAGTGTAATGAATGCTGAGTAAAAATTTATGTTGCGTAGATATTTACAGCAGTATATAGCGTTTTGGATGGTTCCGCGCTCGCAGCATCGGACGTGGTAGCCTGACGAAAGTAATTTGGGGAAATTTTACCTAGCGAATCTTTTGTCGAATTTGTGTTTGGGGCACATATGATTGCTGCGCACGGAGGGATCTAGAATCCCCAACTGGCGTCTGTAAACGTTACCGTTATTAAACAAGTTTGTTAGTAAAACTTAACGCAGATTGTTACAGGTGTCAACCATTTGAGCTAAAGTCAAAGAGCCTTAGCATTCGAAGACCTAAAACACTCCGAGAATATTCCAGCTACAACTTCTTTAGGAACGCAAAGATGATTAAATTGTGGATCTTAGTGTGCTTTGTCTTTCATGCCCTTTTTTGTTCGACACTGATGGTGCAGTCCGTAAGCGCCACGTTTCAGCAAAAAAAATATATATATCTTCCGACTACATCCTAAAGCATTGAAGGTAACTTCTCGCTTTTATATTATTTGGACTTGAACTTCAATCGAGCAGTTCTTGTTTAGCATTCGCCTTGCAAAATTAATTCCTAACGCCCGAGCACACTTGAACTAAATGGCTCAACCTTAATCTAAATACAATTTGTTGGCACGAATGTTTGAAGTTTGGACTTCTTGCGTCGCAAGCACGTACCGGACAGTAAGAGCATAGGCTTATCTGGGAACATTTGAAGCTCTAACGCCATCAGAAGGCAGTGCATAATTATATTCGTTCTACATTCGAAGCACAGCTAATAATTATGACTAACTCTCTTCCAGACAGAGAATGTGAGGATGGCTCTCTCTGATGTGGCCACGGCTGGTATGCCATTGGAATGCATATCTCAGGTAACCAAGCAATCGACTCTGGAAAAGTGAGAGATCGTCTTCGCCTATATCTCACGATTGTTTTAAATGTTTTGTGTTCGGCTAGGAGTAATTAATATTTTGCAGGCCAAAATGTGGTACAATACTGAAGGCGTCATTATTTTTATTTGGTAAGAAGCATTCTGCCCGATGTTTCACAGAAACACTGAAATGAGGTGTTGATCATGAAGCGGGTTAATATATGTATGGATTCGAGTTCACATTTCAGGATACAGTATGATGTTATCCACGGGTGTCTGTTTGACATATAATACCAGGATGGGTTCAATAGATATGAATTCTTTTTGTTCATCAGAACTCAGTTTAAGAGTTTTGAAGCATGCGTTTTGCTCCTTTTATTTTGCAGGTCAACTTCGCACACGACAACATCGAGCCTCGTGAAATGTGCCTCAGTGGATCAGGATTTTTTCTCATTAACTCAAAGATACTACTTGCGGTGAGCAGTTCTTTGAAATTCAACAATTTCTGATTTTTCACAAAATCTCGTGATTATGAAGTTAGCCAGCCTTCGAAGAGTGTTTTAATGTTCGTAGCAACCTAAAGTTCAGAAAGTGTAGTAACTGTATAAAATGGGGCACCTACTACCCTGCGGCTTCTATTCTCTCTGTTAAGGAAAAAACAAAGCAACAAAACGTGCTCTTGTGAAATGCAATTTAAGACATCAGAAAGCGCCACTTGTTTGGTGGCCATGAGTCTCGGAAACAGAGCAGGGCAGCAATGCAATAGAAAGCAGGTTTCATAAACTTTGCCTTACATGTAATGTTTCTCGGTTTTGTATAACTTGCTCTGTAACAGATGACATGTTAATGAGTTTAAATTAGCCTCGTTAAATGATTCCGCATGTTTTTCATTATTGTGCCAGGTCGTGGAGGCGGCGGTAACCTACAGCGTGATCTTCATACAAACAGGGGACGCTCTGGTTCGTGGCTGGCCATCACTAAACGAATCATCCGGCCTCCTTCAGAATGTAACAAGTGCCTCATACGAAAATGACTCTCGATAAATGAACTAGCTGCTGGAACTGTGTAGGCATCGTTCTTGTTCAGAGACTGATTTCGTTTCTAGAATAGCTTTACTGCTCTTAAAGCATTATATCCAATTCTTTGAGGGAGCGTAAGAAACAGTTGCTTGTTTCAGATAACTTGAAAAACGTGAAGCAGCTGACCGGTTGGAAAGTCTGTGAAATCTAGGAAGAGTTACAATCATGCGGCAAGGAGAAGTTCAATGCCACTTTCAAGGAGTGACAAGAGCCTTTACTGTCACTAGTACAATGGGACATGATGTACTTTAGTGATATTCGCTACAGGATGTCATCTGCTTGAGGAAATTTCACCACGAACAATGTATACGCAAGGATTCAAGTTTCCATTTCATTTTTTGCACGGCCCTTAGCGGGCATATCAGATGAAAGGTTATTCCCGCGTGACATAGGTGCGACATGCCCCTCTATTTACTGTAGCTCGGTTCCACACAAGCTCCCACCATCTTTTCTATATCGAGAAAAATACCTTGAGCTGGCCTTGCTGGCCTGCCTTGCTATAACTTTTATGCGATTCGTTGGACTTATGCTTCGAACCTATTGAACTCGATATCGGTTTCGTGATCGTCATGAGCGCCAGAATAAAATCCTTCGCCTGGAAGCAAAGTCTGACCGCGGCGGTTGCGTTTTTATGGAGGAAAAACGCTAAGGCGCCCGTGTGCTGTGCGATGTCAGTGCACGTTAAAGATCCCCAGGTGGTCGAAATTATTCCGGAGCCCTCCACTACGGCATCTCCTCTTCCTTTCTTCTTTCACTCCCTCCTTTAACCCTTCCCTTACGGCGCGGTTCGGGTGTCCAACAATATGTGAGACAGGTACTGCGCCATTTCCTTTCCCCAAAAACCAATTATTAATTATTACTCTACCTGCACCACGGTGTACCACGGCCGATAGTGGCGACGAGTACAGTATGTGGCCAACGCAGTCTAGACTGATTACGGAGGCACCTGTCTCCAAACCGTTCTCTCAGCGATCACTGAACACTGCCAGCCACTGACCACTGCGACCACTATCAGCCCCTGACCACACACTAGGCCGTGTCAAGCACAACATGCTCTGCTGCTCGCCCAGATGCTGGAAATGGTGCGCGCAGAGTGACAGTGTTCCTGGCCTTCAAAAATCCGGCAGGAGGTAAAAAAAAAAGTATTGTGAAAAACTAGGAGTCCCCGTCAAGACCATGTAGGTGGAAATCGTATGGGGCATGCTTCTTTTATTTTATATTGTTTTCTCACAGCGGTAAAAACACACGTGCTTGAATAAGTCATTGACAAAGTGACGAAGAAAGTTTACTGAACAGTAATATTTTTTGCTTTCGCGCGATCTAATATGACTAAAGTAGCACAGACCTGGAACTGATGCTGGCATATTTATAGCGATAAATATATCCTTTGCAGGTGTGTAATCTTGATTAAATAAAGCATGGGTTTCGACTTGAGACAACTCGCATTGATGCATTCATTTGCGTCGTTAGTGAAGTCACTCAAGCAATATGATTCAATTTGTTGGATCTGTAGAGCTCTCTTTAGGACAATGTTTATTTAAGAAGTTGCCTATAGAAAAAAAACAACCTCACCATGTGTTTACATGACACGCGATAAAAGACGATGTCAACGACGCTGCGGTTGAAACTGGGCTCTAACGAGTTCGCTGAGAACCCAGTCCTCATGTCAATATTTTAGGTCTACTAACAGTGAAAATTACTCTTAATTCGGCTTACTAGGTATGGTAGCGTTTATTTGTCGAGCTGGAGAGCACCGCTCCGTCTTCGTCACCGTTCGCATAGCCTTTTGTCGTTTATTTAGAGGCTGAAAGTTCGAACTGCACGTCATAAATGTCATCATGACGTTAAATGTTTTCTTTTTTTTTGTTTAATCACCGGCACTAACAGGTAGCGCCACGAAGCTACTGCTTACTATGTCATCACGTTGGTGCCCTATGGGAATTTCGCTACCAGTTGATCTACCTTGCCCGTGGCGCCTGCATGAAACACGCCCCATGCGGAAACCTTTTTAAGGGCGAAGCGGCAGCACCAGCGGTTTAGAGTATCCGCTTTGTCACCGGGTTGCCTTTCTTGCAAGCGTCTGCGAACAACGTGCGTTATCTGTGTCAGACATCTCGGCATATCGCTGCGCTGATAGTGGTTCGGCTCGCGGTGACAGCAAGGCGAAGCCAGTGAGCGCATGCTGAGGACAGCGCCATTTCGGACGGTCCGACGATGCTGCGTCCGCTTAAAAGCAGGCCTTCCGTGGACGTCGCGGAAAGTGGCGGCGTGTTCTGTGGATGCATGCGCACCTGCACGGCGGGCGGCGTCTGGGTGCGTCGCTTCGGCATTTAACCCTTAAGGTAAGTTTTGCTGGCCTCAGCTCGCGCGTCGCCATCGGTAGAAAAACCTCCCGTTCGTTCCCGTTGATGCGGGTTTCGGTTTCTACGTCGCATTAACGCACCAGCGCCGCTTGAATGTGCTCAAGAAGTTATTACTCGCTGTTTCTGTTTTAAAGTTCATTGGGGTTTGACGTCTCACAGCCACTGAGGCTATGACTAACGCCGTAGGGAAGAGCTCTGGAAATTTCGACCACTTGGGGTTCTTTAGTCTGCACTGACGTCGCACAGCACACGGGCCTCTAGAATTTTGCCTGCATCGAAATGCGACCACCACGGCCCGGATCGAAACTGCGTTTTTTGGGTCAGCAGCCGAGCGCGATGACCAATGAGCCACTATGGCGGCTACTCGTTGTTTCTTTTAGAACCGTTGTTTTACTTGGATGTATTGTACGCTGAAGTAGCTCATGTTTTGTATCGTTCAGTGAGGTCGTTTTAGAAGGTTCTTCTAGAGAGGGAGTTGTATCCACCGGCTTTTCCGTCATACTTCTGTGCCCGTGGTCACCGACGCTGGAGTCAGTGGTGCAATAAAACACTCACTTGCATAAGAACTTGATAGACCTAAATATAATTTGCGGACGTTTAGGCTTTCGCTCTTTCCCTTTGCATTGTCACTTACGTTGACTGGTGTGAGCGTGAAATGCGGGTAGGAACTTGAATCACGCAATGTGTGAGGTGTTCGTAGTTCAAGAAGGCTTAAAAGTAGCACAGTTGATTTTCAATTACAAGGCGTATTAAGAGCTCATTCTTTTTTAGAGGAAACAAATTCGCTTCGAATTTCCTATCCCGGAGCCAATATTTATGCGTTTTGGCACTGACGTTATCTTGTTCGCGACTCTTCTGACGTTCACTGCACATTGCTGAGCATGACACTTTATAGTCTGCCCACATTTCATTTGCATGCGCGGCGGTCACATAATCTTACTGTCTCCAGGGTCTACGTTTGAAGGCTCCACGGCAGCTGAATGGAAGGTGGCTGCCTTCCTACCGTTCAAATTTTTTGTATTTTTATTCCGCCACGCTACTCAGTTCGTAATCGTGAATATATAATGCCTCGCTTTGAACGTAACAGGGGTTCCATTGAAAAACTCACTTGTGGCTTTAGTGAAATCACGCAAGCAATGTGACTCAACGCAGTCGCCGCTCACGGCGCTGGATCGCAGCCGGCAATTCTACCTCTGCACGTGTCGCGAGTTGGTATCGCGTCCCCGACTTTCCGAAGGGTAACGCTATCGCGTGCACATTCGAACAAGACTAGAGAACAAAGAGATCTAACAAAACAAAACGAAGCCGTATTTATAATTTATAAAGAAAGGGCCAATAAGGAACGCAAACGAAAACAAGAATAACACACACTCAACATGCGTACAACAATACCGAAATGAACTGCAGAAGAACCGACAACTGAGCTAGTTGGTGCATCTTTAAGCCGTGGTAAAAACAGCGCAGCGACGACAGACACAGAGAAGACAGAAGAAGTTGTAGTCAGCGCTTGTCCGTCTTCTTCTGTCTTCTCTGTGTCTGTCGTCGCTGCGCTGTTTTTACCACGGCTTAAACAATACCGAATAACGGAAAGAGTTCACCAAGTACTGAGCGTCCCAGGTGCAGCTGGGATGCCTTGCAGACAGGGCGAACGCGGGTGGTTGTAGCGCGACGCGTCGCTGGCGCTGCGTCGAAGGAAGCGGCGGAAGGGAGCCAGGTGGTGGTAGGAGCGGAGAGGAACACAGGGAGACGCCGATGGTCTCCCGTCAAGAGCCCGAAGAACTTGGCAGCAGCAGGAGAATCGTAGCCAGGTTCCGTCGACGGCTTCACAAAACGCCGGAGGCTTAAAGCAGGCTATCCAAGAGTGCCTTTCGGCAGCACGGACCCTCAGTCAATCGGCTGCCACCTCCACGCTTGCAAGGAACGCCGGAGGCTTGCGTTGGTGATCCGAAGGAGGTCCAGGGTAGCACGGACCCAATGTCCGACGGCTACCACTTCCACGCTCGAATGACCGGATCTCCGCTGCACTGTCTTCCTTTACACCTCGGTTTTCTGACACGTCGACTGTCCGCTCCTCGTGCTCGCCGCGCTGTCTGTCACCGTCGCCTCGCACACACCCTTCGCAAGCGCACACGCGCAACGCTGGGCTCGCACGCGCAGCGTTCCGCTGTCCGACGCACTACTGTGGACGCACCGCGTTCACAAATCCTCCGAGGATCTTTTGTGCACCTCACAGCACGGCTCTACGAAGCCGCCGCTGCGACGCCGCCGCACTCCTGAATTGCGCGGTATATTCATGAAGGCCGTCGCCGCTGTACCGCGGCACGCGCTCCGCCTTTAAGGTGTCACGCGATAGCTGATGAGTTAATGCCCATATATGGGGTCGTGGTCTAGGGGCTTGGGCGTCCGCCTCGGCTGCGGAAGGTGGTTGGTTCGAATCCCACTGCCGGCTACCCATCGGCAAAAATGGGTACAAGCGTACCCCGGCTCGGCGCCCGGCTTCCTCAGGGCTGTATGCTTGGAAGAGGATCCGCAAACCCCGCTGCACCCCACGGGGGGCAAAACAAGTTTCAAACACTCAGCCTGCAAAGGTAATTCATGATTCAGACGAGATCATTCAGTTGATCTTGGCGTTCGATGAAGTTTAAATGAGCTCGCTCTAGGGAGTTCAGCAGATGAGAATGTGCTCGAAGAAGTTCAGCATGCTGCGCAATCATGTCTTTCTCTACTTAAGATTCATAGATGCCTGGGAGTCTTCAAGCCCTTCCTTGCGCAGTGGTGGAGCGGATAAGCGGCGCGCCACTGCCATGGGATGGGATGGCAGGGGCTACCACCGGTGGAATTTGCGCGATCCAGGTTGTCCCGGGCAACCTCGCGTGAACAATCATTAATATAACCTCCAACTTCCAGGTTAGATGAGGACGGAATATTTTACGTGTACCACCAGAATCAGGTTATTGGTGATGGTCATGGGAGGTTTTTTTTATGCCGCAAGGGCACCTAAGGCCAAAGAGCGCCAAACACGAGGTGGCGTTATGGGTATATAAAAAAGAAAATATAACATGGGCATGATTTATACAGAAGGAGGTTCCGCAGTGAGTGACTGTACTGGGACCTCCGATAGAAATAAATAACACTAGTAATTAACGAAACCGAGCAACTGCAATACAACGAGTAACATTTGTGCATTTATCGCTATCGTCATGTGTCTGTGTGTACGCCCTGGTTTTCTCGCAATTGGGCGACTATAAATTTTAAGCTTTCAGTGTGCGCCTTCTGTCCCCTTGTCATAGTGATCGATCGACAGTGAAAAACTCATTTTGTTGTTCATCTTCTCTTTTTTTTCCTGTGTCCCCTCCCGATGTGTAGGGTAGCCTAATGGGCATTTCCTGGTTAATCTCCCTGCCTTTCCGTTCTTCTGTTTCTCTATCTCTCACTCTCTCTCTCTCTCTCTCTCAATGGGGCGTAAGGATTACGTCCTAAAAAAAAACTTGCTGTGCTAAAGTGATGCATTCGTTGGGAGACTGCGCAGACGAAGTTTTCAGAGGTTCATCATTACAAGAAGCGTTCGCATGCCCTTTGACGCCTGAAAACTAGACTGCGAGCTACCCCGCGAGCTCAACGGAGAACAACAGCTCCACGGCTATCGAGAACAGCTAAGAGACGCCGAAAAACAGGCGCATGAAACGCGTCATTGTAGGTGCTCATCGTGGGCGACTGACCATCCGTGCACTTGATGAGCTGGGTCATGTTCGCCGACATTGTACATGATCATGATGCGGGATGCTTCTACAGCTAATAGAGAGCTCTAGATTAGTGAATGGACGTCTGTGCACAATAAAAGCAACCATTCTATGGGATATTGTGCTTTATGCTACATCGTTCAAAGCACGCAAACGCAGACGCGACGATAATGACGCCATCTCTGCATGTAGTGAAACATTTTTGCAACACAACAACGCTCGTTATGCCTAAGAAGCTGCTGAATCTTCCAAAGAAATTAAAAAGTGGCCAAATTTATTGTTTCTTCAATTTTTTATAGGCAGATAAGGCGAAGCGAAAGCCCCGTAACCAATTATAGTCAGTTTACATGCATGGTGAAAAAAGCGGTAACACTGGCGGGTTACTCTGAAACGAGAAGCTTTGCTTCAGAGCGCGGAACGATGCCGCGATGTTGGCTATTTATCTCATTGGGGTCCTTGAGCGTACGCTATGGAAGGATACGTTATGTTTGTGACGTCAGCGTTCAGTTTCTTCGAAAGTTTTTGCTTCATCCGATTGCGGAGTTTCGACTATTCAGGCGTGGCCGATGCGGCAAAAAATGACAGTCTCGATTATGACGGAAAATCGAAATACGAATCCTAGTCTCACACTCATTTAGATATTCAACGGGGTGCCACATGACCATAAATTATTTCGCCAAAAGTTCTGAGCGAAATTGCTTTCAATAGCGGGATAAAGACACATCAATATTCAGGAAATAGGCGACGAGGGTCGATGGCAAAGCCTAGGGCGTTTGGCGTGGAACTACCTAGTAGCAGTTGCATGCTGCAGTAATTATTTATGATAAATAGCGTTCCATCTGGCCCACACAAAAAAGTGATTATGCTGTGCGCCGTATTTTTTCAGCGCAAACAAGTAATAGAAAGTTTCACAGCCTTGTGAAGAGCGACACTCTTGCCTCCAAATATCAGCCCGCATTCAAGTTCTTGACCCCTTCTTTGCTTGTGGTAGCATCGGTCACGTGATCAAGGACACCATGAGTTTTATAAAGAGATCGCAATGTCTGTAATTTTTTATTTAGCTGAATATTGGACAAACATTCCACATTGGAGTAGCGTCTTTGCAGCACTGATGGTGCATTTTTATTTGCGGATTTAAATTTTTCTGGCACTTTCAAGCGTACTCCCTGCTATGATTTGTATCAGGCAATTTATGAATGGATGATTCGACGTAAGCTGTTTTTCAAAAATGATAACAAGGTTTTGGTTTACATACGCAATATTTGTCCTCTGATTACGAGGTCTCAGCGATTACTGGGCGGTGTCAGGTGCGGTACGGAAGGTAATAATGCAACTAATATAAAAGAATATTAGCTCTGGATAGCTAGGAGAACCTCAGGGGAGCGGCAGAGTTGGTATAAAAAATATTTTCGATTCATGTGTCCCCTACAAGACCTCTTTCTTTTCATTACTGCGTCTATACGCACTATAGTCCTCGTTCAGCGAGACAGCCACAGTGTGCGTGTGTGCTGTATGTTTACTTATGCGTGTGTGCGGGCCTCAGTGTATGTGTGTACATTCTGGTACCCACCGGTACAAATGCATTACTCACCTACGAGCCACCACTGTTCCACCACCGCCGACATGCCCCCTCCAGAAGGCCTCTAATCACCATTCAACCTTTCAACAATTCGCAGCGCAGGCTGCCTCCGGAGGGTCGAGCTAAGCGAAAATCTAAGTGGGCTTAAGGAGAATGGCTATGGGTGAAGCTGGCTTAAGGCGCGAAAGTGTGAGATTCATTTTTGCAGGCTTGTGCTCGGACGTGCACAAACCGGAGGTTGATTTCGGATTGTAAAGGTGGACGAAGGCCATCTGTAGGATGGGTTGGGTGGAGAGTGTCGCAGCTGGGTGGTGGGTGAGGCAACAAGAAAGTGGGCCGAAGTGGAAGCTGGTAGGTGGCAGATGTAGAGGTTGGCTCCCGGAGGTGCACCACCGGCTTGGGTTCATGAGGAAACACAGTCAGTGCCCGATGCGATGGGTGCAGCTCTTGAAGGGTGGAGGCTCGCAGGAGCAAGATGCAATTTTTCAGGCTGGAGCCCGCAGGTGCACCTAATGTAGTGCGCCTGGAAGGTCCTCCGATTCGATCCGCTCCACTAGGGCTGCAGGGTGGAGAACCGACCGGCACTCTTCAGAATCCTCCATCTTCAAACAACCCGCGCAGCAGCGGAAAAAGTGCCGTGATGTAATCAATTTCAAAGACACAATGAGAAAGCGATCCCTGCAAAATTAAATGTAAAGCGAATACTACTAATGTACATTTGACGCATCACATGTAATGATCGCCTGTGTATTTCTTCACTGAACACCCTTGTTTATTCGTTCTACTCAACCATCCGTGCATTGAGTGATTAAGCTACCCCAGCAAAGTTAAGTGCAATGGCGCACTGAGAAAGGTCGCCATCTAAAAAAAAAACAGAAGCTTCAAAAACAAAAATTCCGCTCTGTGTAGCTCTCCATACAAGCGTGGAACTTGCCACGGAAGTTTTCAGCATTCCGATATCACCGCTGAATCATTTTCCCGTTGTTCACTGTACACTTTTGAGTGATGCATTGGCCACGTATTGTGTTCATGACTCGCTTTCGGTGAGGTTTTGAAAACCGCTTTCATTCATGTACAAGAGAAAGAGATGAGTTCGCGACAGCAACATTTTATTCAATACTCATGTACGACATGCAAAAATTAAATAACGCAGCGGCCGCGCAATGATTTATACACTGTACAGTGAGGACCTCTTTGATGATTCCTCTTCTCAGTTTCTCAGTTCATTGTGTGAGTTCACTGGCATACGCCGTTGATGCATTTCTGCAACATAAAAAAAACACAAGTCAAGTTAATGCTACTCGTTTATTCAACACGTCCCCCGCGGTTGTGTGTCCGGTTTAACGCCGGCAAACTGCTGCAAGTGAGGGCTGTGAGAGGCTTCGTAGTGGAATGCTCCGGAATAATTTATACAACCGGTGGTTCTTTAATATGCGCTAACAAGGAACAGCCCACGGGCATGTTATTTTCCCCACTTTAGTTATGTCAATATACGGCCGTCGCGGCCTGAAATCGACTCTGGAAACTCGGGCTCAGGTCCACAGAACCACCGCTGCTTGTGTGAGCTCAAATAGGATGGTTTTAAACTTTACACAATACACAACATTGAGGAGAAACACCATACTCCGTTTATGAGGTAGTTCTCTGACTGAAAACTTCATTTATGGTGATATATTTATATTCATTCCGGTTTACTTTACGCCAGCTTTCATGGACGCGACTGAATCGACTCAACTGGACATCACCAGCAAGTACCATCTGTCTCTCGTTCGTAGCGAACAGCTCGTAAACAAAGGAAATGGTATTATTTAATTGAAATGCGGAGAATACTAAAGAGTACGCTGAGATTATGAGCTGCGATTTAGATATTGACAGCCTACTTATGTTATCGCTGCATTGCCTAATTGGCCATAGCCTTCGCAGCGACTACCACTAGCCTGCCGTCGCAAAAGGTTGCCGTCAGCATTTTTCATTTTGACTCCCTGGTTGCTCTAAGCGTTTTGACATTCTCTTTGGTCATATAATTGAAAGCATTACGCATTCTTCAGGGTCATTCGAGAAAGAAGTGAAAATATTATCGAAGGCAAGATTGCAGGTTTACGTACTTTAAATGCTGTGTAATACGCCCCTGCTTGCGCTTAATGTGCCCAATGTCAATGACGGTTGTTTTACTTCGCGGACATCAAAATTATTGTTTCACTTGTTCTTGTTCGAAGACTGCAAACGAAAAAAAAAATGCTTACGCGGCCTTCAGCACAGGTCGTTCCGTCCAGTACGTTGGCTTGTCGGTACACGTACAGGCCTGTGTACGGATTCACTGGGTAACTGCATCGTATCTTGCACGTCATCAGGTCCGCTGGGTTCTAGGAGAAAACAACAGGCAGAATATAAGAAAATAGCCTTGAACGTCATAGCAAAGTGCTTCTTGCAAAGGTATGGCACTTGGGCGCATAATAAGTGATACAGCGTACCACTAAAAGTATCTCTAGCACATATCGTTTAGTGTGACTTCACCGCGTTCATTATGTACTCAGCTAGAGCGATGTTTAGTTAGCCGCTACAGGTTCCCGTGTAGTTATATATTGTTTTCGAAGACTAAAATCGCGCTACCTGGATCGAACACGATTATTTTAAATGCATTGCTTCACAGTGAGCTGTGGTTTGTAGAAAACATCTGTAGTGTGATCTTTTTGCCAGATCTGTCCGGCTGGTTCACGCATGCGCCATTTTTAAACATCGCTTTACGGTGTTAGGCTACATTTATTATTTCTCAAGCATTCTAACGAGACAGCGTTAAAGTCCCATTCAGCCTAAAACACGCGCATTCCGTCAGCAATGTGTCGGGAAACTCCGGTTTGTTGGAATCAGTGGCTACACCAGTCGTGGAGCGGTGCGATCATGAAGTTATTACACCCCAGTTGAAAGAAACGACTGGACGTTGCAAAAACATGATTGAGTGTTCTGCAGTTTTGTCGTAACGACAGGTATTTCAGTATTTTCTGCAGCATTGCAATTTTTTGTACTACTTTTCTATAGCCTGAAGTTCTCAAGTGCTTTTCTGCAGCAACTACACAAAATTCTGTTGTTTCCATTTAAATACGCGTATTCGCCTTTACTGTAAGTCCTTGGTCAAAAATATGACATGAAATGTGTTTTGACGTCAACAACTTTTCTGTTGTGTTTTCCGACTGGGACTAGTAGAAATTTAGTGAATAGAACGCCGCAACGTGAATCAAATGCCATTACAGTAGGTAAATAAATAAATTGTATTGACAAAAAAACTGGGATAATTAGTCGGGAATGGAACCCTAAACCTTGGATTGCAAGTCAGAAACGCTACCCCTAGGCCACACAGGCTCGTTCCTGTGACTTAGTTAAAATGGTGCTTTACATGTATTTATTGTGATCTTTCACATAATAATTGTGAATTTTCCAAAGGAAACAGTGCGCGTGCCAGCGCGGTCAAGCGGAGCCGCTCACAGGACCTACTGACGCTATCGCGTCGTGCTCTTAAATTCGAAGCTTAAGTTTCCCCAAATGTTAATATTCATGACAGAATTGTAGATGTGCAGCCTTGCGGAAGGAAGCCAGGCCAGAAAAATTCGGTTGGCAATAAACTGAATGTATTATAACGCACAGAAACAATAGAAACAGGAATCAATGGTCGTCCGTAACTTTCGCCAAAATGCTATGGAACACAAAAGCTGCCGAGGACAAGGCTTCGACTTCTTCGCTTGGTATACACTTGAATGTTTTTTTATGTAATGGCTGCAGTTTTTTATTCTTCTGGGGTAAGGGACTGTAAGATTCTGTAAGGTAGTAAAAATGGTCACGGTACTGCATTTTTATCCCCACAGTACCACTCCGGGAGATTAAACTACCAAGCTTTCTTTCTTCTCAACTACCACTGCAGACTGTGCCAAGCAGAGCACTAAGCCTAACCGAAGAAAACTAGAGAGAGCAGGATTTTTGCCAGGACTTTTGAATGTCTGAGCGGTGGGAGTTTTGCCAAATAAAGCAATCTGAAAGCTGCTCGGAGATTTTGTCAAGAGTATAAACTTTTTTTGACACCCGCGGAGAACTGTTTTGATCAAAGCTCTTCTCTTGCTTACCATGAAGTGTAATAGAAATGAATAAGTATGCTTTCATATGAAGCACTATGCATGAAAATCCCTTCAGCAATCCCATCTGCACGTGCCTGGACACTGATGAAATAGCTCGTAGTTATATGATCCAGTTAACTTTCCATATCTCTTTCTTTTGCTTTTGATGTATGAACTCTATCGGTTATGTAATAACCCATATTTGGAGCCTTTTAATTGTGTTTTAAATAAATAAATATTTGATAATAACATCTACATGAGGTGGCAAGACGAGCGACGGAGGTATTGGTCGATGGTCAACAATGAGATTCTTTCAGTCCTGCATTACCCCGGGCGCGCAGGCGTTAGCGAGTGAAAGCATTGTGGGCACATGCGTCTAAGTTCTGGCGGTTGTGTTACTGTCCTCTCATTTAATTCAGAATGCGCAAAACATGGGAAATAGCCTGACATGCGGGTTCATTGATTGAAGCCTGACACTCAGTGATATGTGCAACTTCTCGTTATAAGTGTATATTAGATCTTGGTCGAAGTGATATGTGCAACTTCTCGTTATAAGTGTATATTAGATCTTGGTCGAAATCAAGAGGGAGAAATGGGCTTGGGCAGGGCATGTAATGCGAAGGCAAGATAACCGCTGGTCCTTAAGGGTAACGGAGTGGATTCCAAGAGAAAGCAAGTGTAGCAGGGAGCGGCAGAAAGTTAGGTGGGCGGATGACATTAAGAACTTTGCAAACAAAGGGTGGATGCAGCTGGCAAAGGACAAGGTTAATTGGAGAGACATGGGAAAGGCCTTTGCCCTGCAGTGGGTGTAGTAAAGCTGATGATGATGATGATAATGATGACGATGGTGATTAGATCCTGTGTAAAACTCACCCCGTCCGTCCACACATATGGGATCTCGGGGAAACGTATCCGGCAGTAGTCGATTGGTTTTAGGGCTTCTCCTGGCAGACGTTTGTCGAGCTTAAGGGGATAGTTGAACTCTTCCACCAGACAGTTGTGACTTCCCCGCCTAAAAAATAGTAAGAGAAAACGGCATTATGGGACGCTATACATTGAAACAGTTGCAACATTAGCAAGTTCTGCCATAAATTAACATTCTGCTTTGTTTGCGAAACTGGTGTCGAGTTTATTATCTAGTGGCATTGATAATATATACAATATCTTAAATTGTTGACGTCAACAAAAAAGAGAAATCCCTCAGAAACTCCTTCACAAAAGCGGCTGCACCTCCTTCTGTAATGAACCGTTGCAAGATATACTGCCTGATAACGGCGATGACGACAAAAATGTTTCACCACTGCTAAGGCGAAGCGTCTTGAGTGCAAGGCATTTCAGTGCAGTACAACTATGCTGCCGTCATTACGTAGTGTTTGAGGGCACATAATTTCGACATCATTTCTTATTATAGTTGCATGTTATGACCGTCATTTTGTTGGAAATCTTTCGTGATCTAATATGCCCTGTCCCTGTGGGTTCGTTAAGGCACCGCTCCTTGTTGATTTTAGCAGGTATTGGTGAATAGGTGCCGGTAGCATTGCACCGGCACATTAATGCTGATACTTACGTGAGCACATGCTTGATTTGCCGAACACAACACTGAGAGAACATGTACTTGTTGAGTCCCCCATCCTTGTAGCTCATTATGAAGCCGTCGTCCCAGGGGCAGTCTGTGGCACCAGGTGAGTCAGCCAGATAGTCGGGTGGCGGATCTCCGTCATGCACACAGCCCATCCTGTGTATGCACAATGAAAAGACAGGTGGTTAGCTAGGTACGATTAATTTGCGGTCGTCAAAATCAGTAAAACGAACGCCTTCTTTCTTCACAGTACTGTTGAGAACGGGCACGGATAGGCGCAATATAACTATATTAAATTAAGAAGAACTTACAAGTGTGCCATTTCATGAGTGGCCACCTGCACCCCGTCGTATGTTCCGGGAATGTCTTCGCCTAATCCCGCTCTCTGCACCGTGCAAGCACCTCCAATGTAGGCGACACCTGGAGGGACATAAAGGCAGGCATCACAAAAACGCAATCTGGGGATTTGTTTCGGACGTCTGTTCGGTGAGGTTTTCCGGTATTTCAATACGCCCGCAAGAGCGCACAGGCAGATAGATATCGGCGTGGTCTATTATCTATTTTGTTATAGAGGTTCGTACATTCCTCGGGTGAACACGCGAACGTGTTTTACCCCTACGTGGTGACCCCTTATACTCAAAACATTCAGCTTTCTATTCTAGCGAAAATGTATCTAATCGGAGAAATAAACGAACAGCTTACCGGCAACGGCAACGTGAAGCGAATTTGACGGTGTCACCTGGGCGATGTCTCGCCTGCAAATTGAAAATTCTTATAGCTCTTGAAATGCATCCGTGCAGCTGATATACTCAGAGATTATTTTTGCAATTTACGCGTTGGCTAAAATGACGCTGACGTGGATCTTGGTTGCTTCGAGGGATTGTTGTGCTTGGCGAGCAGACTACAATATGGCGGTCATGCTAGCGCGACTAATTAATCGCCATTTGTTTACCTTTTTAAATGTTCTCTCATGCTGCATAATGTAGTCGCACATTTGAAGGCTGCATTTGTTTCAGGCTAAACTAGTTTACGGCATTCGCTAAAGTGCAATAAGTGTTCAAACATTCATCTAAACGCTCTCAGCTTTCTGGCACCTCATACAGAAAGTAAAGCGCTTGGTGTGCGCCGGAACGTAGCCCAGACTGAGAAAAAGGGGCTATTAATTTATGATTTTTCAAGACCCATTGCACATTGGCTAGGTTTTGTGCTGGAGTTCGTCTAGAACCAATAAAGCCATCGAGACTGTGATTGCAGCATGCAGCGTAAAAGGAATTTTAAAGGCAAATATTACATCTCAATTATCAGGCACACAACCATGTCCACTATCCGTTATCTTACACTCAGAAAACGCAGCATCCACCTGATCGTTAAAGCTAACTTGTATAAAGCTGTATAGATAAGAAAGCATGACCTGGTGTAAAGGATCGATTGTATCAGAGCAAGGAATGAGGCCAGTTGATTCCGTAATACAAAACAGATATCAGAAATTATCAGTCATTCGTAAACGAGAAATTGTGTTAGTGGAGAAAACCACGGAATATTGAACTAACACTGTTCCCACTTAAGTAGCTTGTCCGCTTTTGCCCTGCACAGTTCTAACCGTCCATGTTAGCGCGGCTCATTGAGCAACTGCCTCGGAAAAGCCACGCCTACACCTTTTACACCTGGCTAGACCACGGCGAATTTTTAACTACGGAGCTTCTGTGACTGTTACACAGGTTCTATTTGTAGCGGCACGATTCACTCGGGCGTATGCTAGAGAGTGAATACTCCGTATTGCAATCCCCGTGTTTATAGCATATCAAGATTAAACCTGGCCTAAGTTGTCATTAAAAAATTAAAACATTTTGAAGCGCCATAGATTCTTTCACGTTACCTATTAATTTTTTGAGAGATGAGTTTTTCGTGCCGAAATAAGTCGGCATTATGAAATCTAAAAAGTGCATGAAAAAGTAGCTGTTAAAAGGATGCTTACCCCGTCAACAGGTACGCCATGTCGAAGTTTCCAGGAATATAACCCGAAGCCAGCCTTAGCGTCAGCCCCGCTATTGTTTGATCAGCGTTGACGTAGTTTCCAGCGTACTTGATGTAAGTCTCTTGATCTGGCTGCAATGTAAGAATAGCATTTCGTCGCTTCGCATCTTCAAGAAAGAATAACACTTTGCTGAAGCACGAGAAAAAAAAAAGTTTTACTATCGCACTCTATTTAAGAGCTAACTTACCGTGCTAACAACAATAGCCGTGAGCTTCATTTGGATGTCTATTCCTGTTGCAGTAGCGTACCTCAGGTTGACCTACAGAGAAACATAGTAAAAAGAAAGTTGAGGTTAATCACAATATTATCATAGATAATTGAAAAGCTCATGGCGAAAGAGCAAAAAATCGTCCTAAAAAGAACTATTCGCTGTAAACAGCATGCTAATACTCACAGCGTTCATGAAGATTCCGATGTAGCGGATAAGATCCCCTCGTGTCTTGAAGTTTCGGTTGTGCATAGAGTCCGATATGATGACCACTTCTGGTCGAATAGAGAGGGTTCTGTTTTCTGGAAAAATAGCAGTGCGGTGCTTTCAGATACTGCTTTACTAAACTGGAAAATATGCGTTTCAATCAGCAGATTATTAGGTGGGAGAGCCATACGGCTTCTATGGACTTGTAATTGCGCAAAGCGACTGCTTTTCAGTGCGCCTACATGGCTTACGTTAAGGACAACGCAGAGAGCCATGAAAAGAAATATGATAGGTGTAACGTTAAAAGATCAGAAGGGGGCAGAGTGGGTGAAGGAACAAACGAGGGTTAATGACATCCTAGTCGAAATCAAGTGAAAGAAATGGGCTTGGGCAGGACATGTAATGCGAAGGCAAGATAACCGCTGGTCCCTAAGGGTAACGGAGTGGATTCCAAGAGAAGGCAAGCATAGCATGGGGCGGCAGAAGGTTAGGTGGGCGGATGAGATTAAGGAGTTTGCGGGCATAAGGTGGACGCAGTGCTGGCAAAGGACAGGATTAACTGGAGTGACATAGGAGAGGCCATTGCCCTGCAGTTGGTGCAGTCAAGCTGATGATGATGATGACATTCAATATCTAGCACCTGTATCTAGCGTCAATATCTATCCAGCAGCCATAATGGTCAGGTCTTTAAAGACTAAAAATAGCGCACAACCGATCCTACGATCTCATGCAATGTATCTGCTCTGTAGAAAGAAAAATTATAGGTTACCGGACGAGGGCAGAGTGGGTGAGGGAACAAACGCTGGTTAATGACATCCTAGTCGAAATCAAGAAGAAGAAATTGGCTTGGGCAGGGCATGTAATGCGAAGGCAAGAGAACCGCTGGTCCTTAAGGGTAACGGAGTGGATTCCAAGAAGCAGATAGCGTAGCAGGGGGCGGTAGAAAGTTAGGTGGGCGCAACCTGCAAAGGACAGGATTATTTGGAGAGACATGGGAGAGGCCTTTGCCCTGCAGGGGGTGTAGTCAGGCTGATGATGATGATGATGATGCCATACCTCAGAGAGCAAGCATGCAAGCCCAGTAGTCAATAATCTGCATGTGCCTAAGATAACTCTCTTGTGCGTGTCGAGCAATTTCGCCTGGTCGCACTCATTCTTGAAATGTTTGCCCCTATTTCCCAAATGCAGCCGTTGCAGCAAACCATGTCAGCGCCACACAATGGCAGGTCGCAGCCACATCAAATCTGACCATATTACTGCATTCAAAACGCTACTTGTTATCGCCGATTTGGAGTAGTGTATTAGAGTCTCGTTTTGGGAGTGGAGGACGATAGTTCGAGTCCGGTTTTCAGAAGTGGATGGGCTTGGGTGTGTTGGTAATACATCGTAACTAAAGAAACATAGCGCAGTTTTTCGCTTTCTTCATTTAAATCTTTGGATCCCTTTTAGCGCTTGTCCTGTCTCGTCGTGTTTTTGTTCCTGCGCTGTTTTTTTTAGTTACGGCGAGTCCGGTTCCTTGCGTTAATTGTTTTCGTTTTTTTTTGTACTGGCTTATATAGCCGTTTTAGAAGCTTTGATTTTAACGTTCTGCTGTCTATTCTTACAAAATGAACGCACGGTTGGCCAATCATTTTTGGGCTGAATATTGCCGGCTTGATCTATAATTTCCCCTAGCGTCTGAGGCTTGTTATCTCTTTCAGGGGAGAGCCTTTGATACTCCTCATTTGACGTCGTCCATAAACAGAGTTTCAAGCCTTGTGGCTCTAGAGGCTGCAATTGGCAAGCACGTGACCTGTTTCTTGCCCAAAAATGTAGTTCGGAACAACGCCTCTACGAAAACTAAATATCCGCGGATTTTTCATGCCAAGCAAAAACATATCCCCTGGTCGAGTATATTTAACCTTTAAGATATATTTCTTCAACACTTACCCATGTCTCGTTTGGTGACCTCGTTGGTCTCGATGTCATCAGCTAAGGTGGCGTTGTTCGAAAGCACTGAAGGGTGAACATGAAGAATACAGTGCAAATATAGTTCATCATGCGAACCAGAAAAAGAACATTGCGAAAGAAAGATGGGTAGTCAAAAATAGATACAGTTTTTGCTCCCAGAATAAAATACTCGCGTGCACTAAAAGCAAATGTACGACCCCTGCTTTTTAATTTCTAACAATAGCCCCACAGCAACTGAACATGCGAATATTTTGCTACTCATACTCTTTTTTGTGAATGAACGCACAGGTCTATCTTTATGGTCAATTACATTTCATTGTTTACTTTTCAAAAACAAAAAATGTTTTTCCAGGAGTCCAAACCCAGTGTTCTATTGAAACTCTTATTTAGGCTTATTTTATTTTGTGATGCGATATAGTGCTGTTTATTTTTTTTTGCCTCTTTGCAACAAAAAAAAATGATTGTCTATTGTCCCGCTCTGCTGCTGTATGCACTGTAAGGGGGCGGAGGATTTTTCAAGCCGCAAATGTACGGCTTTTCCCTCCGCCTCCTTCCACTTCTTTGTGGAGAATAAAACTTGTATGTATGTATGTATGTATGTATGTATGTATGTATGTATGTATGTATGTATGTATGTATGTATGTATGTATGTATGTATGTATGTATGTATGTATGTATGTATGTATGTATGTATGTATATATGTATGTATGTATGTATGTATGTATGTATGTATGTATGTATGTATGTATGTATGTATGTATGTATGTATGTATGTATGTATGTATGTATGTATGTATGTATGTATGTATGTATGTATGTATGTATGTATGTATGTATGTATGTATGTATGTATGTATGTATGTATGTATGTATGTATGTATGTATGTATGTATGTATGTATGTATTTAGTTTTTATTTTTTTGGTGCCACTAAAATGACATGCTCATCAAAAAAGCTAATAAACAATGCTTTCAGCTTTGTCGAAGGCTGTCTAGAAAATGTGTGATTTTAGAGAAGCTAAATTTATTTTGAATAGTTGGACAGACGTTTATTTCATCAGGAAGGGTTCACAACATACCTGCGTTACAAAATTACTTCTGAAAAGTTATTAATTTTCGTTTCTACTTACTTTTGAGAATTGGAAAAATTTAACAAGTTACGCTACCAATTACTGCTCAGAAAATGTACTGACATCGCTTTACAATTAGATTATATTACAAATGCTAGCAATTACCTTTAAATTATTTGTTAATCCTGACACAGACTGAAAAGCACACTATATGCAGCTACTAGAACCAGTTCAAGTTTCTCAATTTGCTGCACTGCAGGAGCTGCTGGGTTTGAAGGTGGCCATCAAAATTTTTGCCCTGGTGTGATGATAGGGGTTCTTCGCAATGCTGAATATACATTCTACTGACTAATTTTAGGGCAACTTTTTTTGTGCATGCTGAAGGACTTTTGTAGCCTTGAGTGCTAATAAAAGCTCAAAGTAGTCATTTGAACGGAAGTTCGCATTCCTACATTGCCTGTGCGTGAATGTTAATTTTTATTTGTTGAAATAAGCCTGTTAGGTTCAGGCTACCGCATATGATGCTTATTTAGAAAGTTGGTAGTGTACAAGACCTGGCTATCTTAGGTAAACCAGCTTTTGGCGAGCGCTCACCTCGTAGCGCTGTCCTTTTACTGCAATAGTTTAAAATCTAAATGGTTTACCACAATCCATACTAAACCAGTCGGCCCCTTACAGATGTATTTCAACATACTCACGGGAATCTAAAACATGCGTTGACTTGTCTTTTACCCGGAACACTTTGTGCGCGTTTTCTTTTCCTTCTTCGTTCACTGGTATAATCCGGAGATCAGTGTCGAGAATTCCTTCCTGCAATATCAGAAAAATAAATTGATATGTAACTTTTAGTGCACGACGAATGCTTTTAAGCGGGAAATAAAGAATACAGTAACAACGTTTGCAGTTCCTTTAAAATAACAGGCTTCTTCTTCTACTTGAAAAAAAGGAGTTTATCAATTACGAACAGTAACACAGGTATACCAAAGTAAGCATGTTGCTGAACGTTCATACCTAAAGCAGTGCTCAGGCCGGGACACAAAGCCGCAGAAACAACAATTTGCTTGTTGTGTCGGCTTCCTTGTGTCCTTTCCTGAGTGCCGTTACTGAATAATTAATTCGGTTACCAGGGACGCAAAGTCATTCTAGAGAAAAAATTACGGATTTTCAAAAGATAAGGATACGTGGAGAAAAGTCTCCCGGAAGGGTGGCTTTTTTGACGCTAAACGAAACGATCTATGGGTTCAGTATGAACATACGACAGCAACACTAAACTTTTAATAGCCTGCGGTCACATCGTTCCGTTTCTACTTCCGTTAATCTGGCCATCTTTTTCCAACCTCAAATATTTGGACGCCAACATCTTCCTTCGTTCCATATCTATCTACGAAACACCGCACGCGGCGCAGAAGTCCCAGTGAACAACACATTTCCAAGAGTTGTTGCGCACATTAAGCTTCACCAATGACGCTTAGAACTCTAGAGCTTTCTCGTAAGCGGATTCTTCTTGTATGCCGGCCACTAGATATGCGCGAGATATGAACAGCGGTTTCACGGCGCGTTCGAATGACAGCGGGCACTAAAGCCAGGTTACAGAACAACTTGTTCATAGTTGAAAAGCAATTTTTCTTGCCTTTCTAGAGCAGACAGCGAGCTTAGACTTGGAGCTCACACTCAGCGTTAGTTTTTTTTATTGAACGTGCAATAGACTGGAAGAGCTCTGGCCTGCAGAGACGTTCCAGCCGTTCGGGGAGAAGAAAAAAACCTAAACCCCACGCAGCTGGGCACCACCGGCAAATCGGGGTTGAAGGCGGACAATCTGTGACCGCATCTCCCTTGAGCTTGCGACAGGCGCATCGCGAGAGCTTAGACATGAAATCCTTAATTAAAACACTATGCCGAATATTTCACCGCAAGGCACCGCACTCGAAATTAACCGAAGTTTCCTCCGCGAGTAGTTTTTTTCCCCTTTTCGTTCCTCTGAGCAGCTTCCGATAGCACTCTAGGAGGCCTCTTTAGCACGTATCAGTACCAAACGGGGCCATGGAAACTTCAACTCGCCCGGGAGACCATAAAACGCCCAACCGCTCCAGTGATTGGATCAATTTCACTCTTGTCCTTTGCTTTCTTTCTATCCTTGCCAAGCAGGGAGCGAGTCGGGAGGAAGAAGTCTCGGCTATTTATCACTTGTCTCTTTAGGTCGTTTTTGTATGTTTGTTCCAGTGTCGTCGCCGACGTCTTACGTACCACGGTCGTGCGATTGGTATCGCGATTCCGCCGGATCATCACGGTCGCCGCTCCGTGGTCGTCCGTAAAGGTGTCTTTGCGGATTTTCGTGGTCCGCATCTGCAAGAGAAGGTAGCGTCGTAAAGGTTTTTAGTGTTGGAGTTACACGACTGCGACCAGGGCAAAGCCGGCCACGCTTTATGCGAGGATAAATGCAGCGCGAAACTAAACACTTGTGATTTGCGAAGTGCCGCGGGAGAGAGTGTTCTGGCACCGCCAAGTGGGCATGTTTCGAAGGAAAGAAAGAGTGTGCAGTAGGGATCTCCTTACTACAGGCGATCGCATCGGGCATCGAGGGTAAAAACAACAGCGCGAACATGGCGAAGGCAAAAAATAAAACGACGGGAGCGCCCCGTTGCACGCTATAAAAGGCCTACTGAACTGAAAATCTAAGCAAGCACAGTATACGTATTGGCTCAGTACAATAAAAAAAAAACTTCATGTCGCACAGGTAACCGCTAGCGGCAGTGGAGATGATGATCTTGCTTTCTTTCTTAACGGTTGTCATATGTTTGATAGTAATTTTTCATAACGTAACAACCAGACCTGAAACGTATGTCGAGCTGAACACTTGATTAGGCATAACATGAAATTAGCACGCATGGTTATTTATTTGTGAAAACAAATTCACTTACTCTTTCTGTTTGAATATTAAAAAGATCCGTGGAAGCGGAAATGGTGACCGCCAACTGTCAGTAGTCAGTTGCAGGTGATCGAACTCACACGATGTGCAAGTGGCAACCTGCACACCGGGCTAGGAACCCTAGATATAACGAACATCATTATGCCGCTTCGGATATAAAAAAAAATTAGCGTCTTACGCTAAGACACACCGAACCTAAGTGTGCCATCCCAAATGTAGCGAACTTTCGAGCGTTAACCACGAATATTACGAACTTTCTTGTTACATCTGATGTAAAGAAATTTAGTGCGTGAGCCTCGATACAACTGCTCCTAGCGCATTCACGGTGCACCGAGGATCGCTTAAGTTTTTTTTGCAGGATTTCTGCTAGGAATGAACCGCAACTGTACGTTAACATCCGGGACCAGTGATTTGAATGCACCGATGGATAATGTAAACATACTGAGCGCTGAACCAGGTTTTATTGGCTATGCGAAACTTGATGAATTATTATTGATAGATGAGCCTAGCGCAAAACATTGGAAAGGTGAAGCTTGGACAGCCGCCTTAATAGCTTGGTTGTTACAGCACGGCGCGTGACATACGGAGGCGTGACATACGGTGCAAAGACTGCATGCGGTTGTTTTGCTTTTGCTTCTCAATTTATTACCTTCTAGGTAAAAAGATGGTTACACTTCAAATTTTCCATCAATAGACACCACAATTTAAATATTTAAACAAACATTGGCGTATGCGTTCCGTGGTTTCGGACGGTACGCTCTCTTCAAATGTGCATAAAGAGCCTCCCGTATGTCTAGCCTTCGGCGCCCATGACGTCACGTAAGGGGCAGATTTCCAAGCTGAGCATAAATTGGCATGTTTCGAACGAGTTTTAATTATCTTCTAACATAGCTTCTGAAACTTAGGCGCATGAATTTGTATGAATTACCTGACACGAACATTTATGAAGATTGCGTAATTTTCATTAGAACTGCAGGACACTTTAGTGCAAATAATGATCATGCCTTAGGCGCTATTCATAAAGCAAAGTTTACGCCACTCCATTAAGACAATGTTCCCGTACATAAGTGGAGAATATTGCTTGTTTTTAGCTGATATTGCTCCTTGAACTGAGCAGTTTGCACTAACGCTGCCGGAAGTAAATAAAAACTCACGTCGAACAGTAACAAAGCTAATATCTCCCTTTAAGACACATTGACGGGCCTCCAGTATCCAGCCGTCAACGTTCTTCTAGACATCGCAACACTGTTGAGCTTTTAATATTCGAAATCTTAGATTCAAGCTCTGTTCTCGACGGTCTGTGAAAAGGCTTCTCATGAGCCCGTATATAGAAATATTTCACACTTACGATTCTGTCGACAGGCTCGCCATTCTCAAAAGTCCTGATGAGCACGCGTGGTGGAAGCACAGAGTTTTGGTGAAGCATCATTTCATATTGGTCGGTAATCTGCAGAAGCACCGCTCCGTCGTCAAAGAACTGCACATCAGGATACACCTCCGTTTCCGTGTCGAAGACTGGGATGTAATATACAGGGTCTGCGCACAGGAAGAACAAAAACAGATATTACTCTAACAGAACTGAATTAGCAGTCGAGTTTATCTTTGATATAAAGGCCAAAAATGCCAGAATGTCTAAAAACCGTAATGTGCCCTTGTTAAAAAAAGTAACATGTTTTTCACTGATGCCTGGCTGGAACGGTTTATGATCCTTAAACATTGGTTACATTCGAGAGAAAAATATCACACTTTGGGTTAGTAGCACTGTACGTGTCGCTATTGTAACAACATGAAGAAATAACACCACCAGAGGGTGGATAATGGTTCAGAAGTTCTTAAATATTGGCTGCTCCCAAAGCATTAAGCAAGTTAGAATAGAGACAACACAACCAGCGCTGCAGTGCCAATACAATTCTTATTTCAACCCTCATGCTTCGCAGTATAATCTTGAAAACAGTATGGTCGAGATTTGAGTTAAGAATTCCAATCTCTTCAAAAAGAAAATAACATAACACAACAAAATAAGAAAAGCATAATATTAAACCACACTCGTTCGTAAAAAAATTCATCTTTTCTTTTGCAGCAAATCCTCAAGGTGGATACTTACGCCTCTCCCTGTGTATTTTGTTATTTTTAAAGTCGTCCTTATTTCCGTCTGTACTATTTTCTTTTTTTTTTTAGATGAATGCAAGCACCACCTTAGAAACAACATGCTTTGTATAGGTCGGCTGCAAGTCCTCCGAGCCAGCCACAAATCAGCAAACAAATCTATCGTGTCTTCTTCCGCACAAAAAGTAGCTCTTCTTGCTGCTTTCATCGTAACCGACAGATTTGGTGAAAGGCGTCATGTACTTTTATTCAACATAGATGCGTGAATATATAATTGCCAAAGCAGTATCATAAGGTTAAAAATACGGAATGCGAATGCGCAGAAAAAAATATTCAATAAACTAGACTATGGTGGAGTTCAAAGAAGAGGCGAGAGCCCTAAATGGTCACAAATATCAAGTGCAGGCGACTGCTACTTGGCAGGGACGCTTCATACATTCCTACAGCTCAACGACATTCTTAGCACAAATCTCGTCCGAGATGACAGTTCAAGGTCCGCGCCTTTTGGCGAATATGTCGTGGTCTGTGTCATGGTCTGAGTGCGTGTGGTTGTTCATGCATGCTTCTACCCTTATAGTCGGATAGAACTCAAGAACGCCGCGGCTTTTCGCCGCCAAAAGAGCTCCTTCCAGCCAATGGCTTCGGCTGATTGTCGGGAACATGCTAGCGTGACAATGCCGGAAGTGGCAGATGAAAGGAAATGGTGCCCTCTTTCCATAGTCGGGGATACTTTCCTTCCTGCATCTTCACGTTAGCAGGCTCATAAGAATCGGCCAGCGCTATTGGCTGGAGGGCGGTCCTTTGACGGAGAAAAACGGCTTCATTCTTGAGTTGTATCCGACTATAGCCCACCTAGCTGACTACAGTATACAGAGCCACCTTTCAGGCACCACCGGGAATGGAAGGTTGCCCCTCGGAACCTGTTTCGCTGGGTGCACATCCGGGAACGTGACAAATTAATCGGGCATCGGGTACTCGAAGGATCAGACTACGTACCGTATAACAGCTCATTTCGGTAAACCGATCGCACTGAAGAATTTTGGGACACATCTCCAGGCACTACTGGTGCTCTGCTTTTAAAAAACATGCTTGAATTCTGAGACTTCTTGCTTTCATGTGTTTACTGTGCGCTTCCTGCTGCTTGTATTGACAATTGTCACGTAACCAACACCACATTTCGGAGGCGCCGCGAGCTAGTCCAAGAAGCATCTGCGCGCACAAGAGTCGATTGTTCCATTGCCTGAGTGGTTTGCCACTTTTTTGAGGCGCTGCTGTCACAGTTGTGCGCCAAAATAAATCTACGATAACGCATGGTTGTGGCCCCTAACGAGATGGAAGAAGCGCTAAGAGTCATCTCATGAGTTTTCTGACGCCAGAAACGCAGCGAGAGCTTGAGAGCAGGATGTTTCTACGCTTTAGGGAAACGCTTTTAGGACCACTGTATAGCGCAGTTACGAGCAGGTTCCCCGCCCATGTTTCTCAAAAATGGCATTTTTGGACGTAAAGGCTGTCTATATTATTATGGTGCACTCTATTGTTTACAGCTCCTAGCCCGCATAAAAACAGGCACATTTCGAGCGCGAATCGTTTTGATCCTGACTGTCTCCAATTCTCGGATCCGCATGCTTACAGTCGGGTGCAAGAAAAGAACAGAATGGATGTGGACAAAAAAAAAAAATCTCATAGCGGCTTTACATTCACTGCATGCGTTCCATACACTGCTTACATTCTAGATGAGAGCCCGAGACACAGTCCCTTTCTTCGAGAAGTAAGCGCAAGCAAAAAAGCGACATTCTCGCTATTGCATTTCAGCAGTACACACGATCAGTAATGCCTATCCCTCCTTAAATTAGTGCATTTCTTACAAAAATTTCGGCCACATAAAAGCACGAATAGCCGCAGCTTTGAAAGGTAAAAGCCAAGCGACAGCGACTGGGAAATATTTCAAGCTTATTTTCTCCAAAGCAGCATGGGAAGTTGTCAATTTCTGGGCACTGCATGTAACCGACCACGTTTTATCATTGTGCCGTTCTACGAGAGTCTTTAACGTCGATGTCACAATTTTGTATTGCCTTCAGTGCGCACGTCAAATGCCCACCGCTTCGTTTTTAGGCCGGCGGCTGTCCAACACCATAGAGCGAAGTTTTCATTTCCTCCTGTTTATCATCTTTCTCACCTTCGAGCAGAGAGCATGTATGGCTCCCTCTTGAGGTTGCCACTGTCGACAAACAAGCGCTATTTTTTTCTGAAATTTTAAACCAAGCCAATCCTTCTTGCGATATTCCGAGAGCAGTCCTGCGCTACCCCGCCATCTTGGATCAGGTTAGGAGTGCCGAGCAGGTCGTTAAATTTGCTAGTAATATCTCATACGCACCTTATGTTGCGATTTGTTTGAGCATATTTTGTCTCCCCTCAAAGCTTCATGCAGTGCTGCGCTATGAGGAAATAAATTTTAAAATAAATTTGAGAATTTTCGACAATGAATTTTGCGCAGAAAACGCTATTCAATTTATCGTGGACCTTCCTGTTATACGGAAAAAAGCCTGGCGCATAGATTAATTTTTGACATTCTTTTTCATTCTATCGTCTCGTTTTTCGCGCTGGGATTTATATATTTTAAAGAATGAGATAGAACTGCCGCTATATGTTATATGAACCTTTTGCAAAGCGCACTGCGAAGCAACTTTGAAAAGACGAAATTTTTCTATTCAAAATTCACGTATTGTTTCTAAAATAACCCCGCAAGAATTGTGGCCACATTTAAAATGACTCACAATGTTTTTTTTTTACATGTTCAATCTTTTGGACAATGTGTGTTGGTGAAAAAGAGGGTTGCGGAATATTCTGAGAAACAGCGCTGGGAGACAACGGACGAGAACAAAGATGACACAGAACACAACTGCGCAGTTTTGTGTCGAAGGCAACAACAACAACAGTTGTGTGTCGTCCATTTTCTCCTCTGTTTGCCAGCGCTCTTTTTTTTTGAACAAGGCGCTGCTCAAATGCAGAATGATAATTTCGTCTAAAACAACTTTTACGTTTGTTGGACGGAGAATTTATTTTTCTTGCTATCGGAACATCACCTTAAAGATGCCTGCAACATCCTAAAAATTAGTGAGAAAATTGAAGAGAGAACAGTGAGGCTTTGCAAATAACGCTTTCTGTCACCGCGCGAGCTGCATGTCTAGCACATCACGAGATGCGTTAGGCAGGAACCCATTTCTTCAGCAATAGCTTTTACAGCACCGATATGATACGCACGTTCCTGACGACCCGCGCGTGGCTCCGTTCCGTGGTCACGTCGTCACCACCCTCTGTCCGCGCCCTGCGCTGCCTTCGTCGTTTGCAGGTGACGTGGGCGCCCCAGGTGAAGGGGCGATGTGGAGAGGGAGTGAACGCGTGACAAAATCCCGCATGCACACTGCCTCTCGCTTCGTGCAATCTTTTCCGTAATCGGGTGACCCGTGGTATTTGAACGCCCCAAACACTTGGAACGACTTTCAGACGCCGCACGTATCCAGCAGGTGAGAACCCGAAGACGTGCAGTGTGTCTGAGATGCGTAGTATGCGCTCACGACGCTGCCCCGAAACGCATTGCCCGATAACATCCACAAATCTGCGCGCAGTAATTTCACAAAGATTTGGACGGCGTCTATGCCACTTGGCGTAATGCACGATACAAAGAGGGCACTAACGCTTGTCTCTAAGTTTTTGTTTATGGTGGTTTAACGTCCCAAAGCGACTCAGGCTATGAGAGACGCCGTAGTAAAGGGCTCCGGAAATTTCGACCACCTGGGGTTGTTTAACGTGCGCTGACATCGCATAGTACACGGGCCTCTAGAATTTCGCCTCCATCGAAATTCGACCGCCGCGGCCGGGATCGAACCCGCGTATTTCGGGCCAGCAGCCGAGCGCCGTAACCACTCTGCCACCGCGGCGGCTATGTGTCTCTAAGTTTTGCTACTGCCAAACGCCAATGTTGCAAAGAAGCAACAGCTGCATAAAATTTCCTAACAGGGCAAGACAAACAGCCTTTAGCTGTTGATTTTCATTTCCCAAAATAAGCAACCATTTTTCTTTACTTGTAACTTGTTTTGTAATTTTAATATTTTTTCCCGTGAAAGAGTTCCAAGAACACTTTGTTGTTGCAAGAGCCAAAATATTCTCTCTTACGAGTAAGTATTTTAATAATAATAATAATAATTGGTTATGGGGGGAAAGGAAATGGCGCAGTATCTGTCTCATATATCGTTGGACACCTGAACCGCGCCGTAAGGGAAGGGTAAAGGAGGGAGTGAAAGAAGAAAGGAAGAAAGAGGTGCCGTAGTGGAGGGCTCCGGAATAATTTCGACCACCTGGGGATCTTTAACGTGCACTGACATCGCACAGCACACGGGCGCCTTAGCGTTTTTCCTCCATAAAAACGCAGCCGCCACGGTTGGGTTCGAACCCGGGAACTCCGGATCAGTAGTCGAGCACCCTAACCACTGAGCCACCGCGGCGGGGAGTAAGTATTTTCCGAAATGACCACACAGAACGAGAAAAGAAAAATTTTGTCGACGGGTTTCAAAACCCTGCTGTCGCCCTGGCCGCTGCTGAGATCCAGGAGATCCAGTAGACGGATGAGAGGGAGGATATGATTGAGACCGAACTGCACCTCGGATCCCCGTCAACCTTATGGCAGGTGCCAATAAACGTTATTTGTCTATCTCTCTCTCTCTGTAGACGGCTGCATTCTGAAGAGAAATGAAAAATTGAATTTCATATATCCTAGCTGCGGAACGTTCGCGTGTAGAGGTCACGCAAAAGTATTGCTGTCAATGTTTTGGGGTCGTTTCTTTCTTCCACATCTGTGCTTTTCAGATATGTCCATTACAACTGTGAACTGTCAAAATCAGTTGTAAACCGGAATATTTGGCAATGCTGCTTTATAGACTCGTATGCTACACATATATTCACAAAACAGCTTCATTTACAATATACGAAGTCCTCCCACCAGAATTTCCGCTATAGCGTTAAATAGCTTTAAGCACTTAATTTTGCTGCCTTTTTTCTTCTTTCTAATGATGCTTTAGACTTTAGATTACGTAGCTAAACGCGTGGTTTTCGCCTACGATAGCTAAATATTATAAAATTGAATTTCTTTTTTTATACTTTTCCGGTTTCTGTTTCATCAACCAAACGATGAGTGTGACATGTAGTGGATGTTTAGGTCACTGACACATAGTTTTAACTCACTACAGCGATTAAACCAGCCTGCTTCAGTAGCTGGAATGACAATAAGCGAGGTATGAGCAATTATATTGCCGTTTCATTGTGCCTCACGTGACCTAAACATCAACTACACGTCACAGCCATCGTTCGATTGATAAAACCGAAACCGGGCCGCCGCGGTGGCTGAGTGGTCACGGCGCTCGGATGCTGGCCTAAAAGACACGGGTTCGATCCCGGCCGCGGCGGTCGAATTTCGATGGAGGCGAAATTCTAGAGGCCCGTGTACAGTGCGATGTCAGTGCACGTTAAATAACACCAGGTGGTCGAAATTTCCAGAGCCCTTCACTACGGCGTCCCTCATAGCCTGAGTCGCTTTGGGACGTTAAACCCTCATTAACCAAACTAAACCAGCCTCCAGTTGCGCACTTCGTCACTGGTTACCCGTAAGCAGTTAGCGCCTGTGGAGCGGACAGTGATCAGATGTCACACATAAGACGATGCGAGAAAGTTTCGAGACTTTTTGTCATAAGCTTCTGGAACATACAGATTAAGCAGACCATCGCGGGATTAGACTTATAGTTATCTAGTGCTTAAGATTGTGACGGAATTTATGGTTTAAATATGGCTAACAATACACTGCACTTTCGCGTTTGCAAATATGCGAGCCTTTCACACATACACCTGCTCTACTGGCACAGGCAACCGGCATAATATACTATCGCCACTAGGCAGCCAAATAAGCCTTCAATCGTTATTTTAATCGTGCTCTTGATGAGAGACTTCAATTGCTTCGGTGCGCATAGGCCCCGCTCTCTGTGTATCTGGCTTGTGCATAGGAATTTGAGCTTGGCATGAAAGCAGTCAGGAACAGGTTTCTACAGATGTCTATCTTATTCTGGCGCGAATTCTAAAGAGAGGGCTGAATAAATGCCTCAGCTAGGCCACGACTCTCATAGTCTTGGCATCACCATGCGGACCATGACATTGTACTGTTCTCCCACATAGTTGCTGTGCCATGCCTGCATTTAAAAAGAACTGAAGGCCAACAAACGCCAACCGACAGCACGCCGCAGTGACTAAAGCTATTGTTAGTTGTTTCAAAAGTGAACAAGATGGAAATCGACTACCCTGACAATACTGCACTGCTACGAGATACAAAGGACAAAATGAATAGGGCTACGTCTTTTTTATGTCTGCCGCTGCTCAGAAAGTTTCACTATACGCTTATATCGCTGTCGTCCATCTTTGAGAAAGATGCAAGACAACTCCCTATGGGTGGTTGAGCCGCTCGCATAAATTTACAGTTGTTGGCGCTTGTCATTCTCGTGTATTTATACAACGCATTTGCGAAAATACCAACCTTTTGACGTCACTAATTTCCGCCCTGTCCTCTTTCCGCTGTTTGAAGTCGTGGAAGCTGTTTAGTGCAATAGCACTTATAAGGGCCATTTCCGGTATTCGGACGTTGTGTGTTTGATTGTCTGACTTAACATACGGACTTCATTTTTCTTTACTATCTTTTCTCCTTCACCTTTTTATCCCCTCACCCCTTTCTCCCAGACCAGTTTATTCTTCCGGTTAACCTCCCTGCTTTTCCTTTTGCGCCTCCTCAAGCCTACTTAATGACCGGAAGCGGACCTGCCCTGGTGTGTACACACACACACACACACATATATATATATATATATATATATATATATATATATATATATATATATATATATATATATATATATATATATATATATATGTTAGCAGACAAGGCAGATGAAATCAAGGGCTCGTTTGACAAACATATGAAGGAAGCCAACAGTCACCGAAACCAGTGCACATAGGAGAATGTTTCTATTTATTTACTTTGTAGTGAAAATCAATTGTTTTAAGGAAAATTACTTATTAAGTATCAGAAAAAACAACCATGCAGCTGGCGGGATCCGAACCCACGACCTCCGAATATCGCGCCCGGTGCTGTATCAACTTAGTTACGGCGACGGCGGTCCAATCTGCTGCTTTCGTGGTTATTTATGTTTTGCGTGTAAGCGAACCTTGAGAGTGTTAACCAGCGCCACCCTCGTCCATAGCGGTGGACGTAGCACGTCCTGTAATACCGCAAGTGTGCCGTAGAACGTCATCTAACGACGAGGGCGTAAACTGTGCGAGAGCCCTCTTATTAAGCTACCTATGGCATCAAGACTGCCAGAACCGAGACCCCCCGTTAAGCTATTAGCAGACAAGGTAAAGGAAATGAGTGGCTGGTTTGACAAACATATTAAGGAAGCTAACAGTCACCGAAACCAAGGTGCATAAGGGAATGCTTTTAATTTTTTTTAATTTGTATGGCCAATCAATTGGTTTAATGAAAGTTACTTTTAAAGTAGCAGAGAAAACAACCATGCCGCCGGCGGGATCCGATCCCACAACCTCCGAATATCGCGTCCGGTGCTTTATCAACTTAGTTACGGCGACGGCTGTCCAATCTGCTGCTTTGGTAGTCATTTATGTTTTGCGTGTAAGCGAACCTTGAGAGCGTTCGCCAGCGCCCCACGAAATAAATACCCACGCAAGCAGCGGCACGGCGCGCCTGCGAAACCAGGTGAGGAGGAGTGTAGAGGGTGAGAGAGTGAATCCACGTCCAGGGACGAAGATGAAGAAGGAACGCCCAGCGAAATACACCGGCGAACGACTGGGTTTGCGATTAGATTGAGCGAGTTCCACTCTGCCAGCTGTAGCTATCGCTTCACTGCAGGTGTAACCATTGCTAAACCACAGCCATTTTTTCTTCTGCATATAATAATAATAATAATAATTGTTTTTTGGGGAAAGGAAATGGCACAGTATCTGTCCCATATATATCGTTGGACACCTGAACCGCGCCGTAAGGAAAGGAATAAAGGAGGGAGTGAAAGAAGAAAGGAAGAGGCATGATCAAGAAGCACCTCGGACTTGCGTTTTTCACATAGCTTTTCACGCACCCATAGGACCTTCCAATGTGATTTGCTTCTTAAATTTTAAAGCCTTTCCAGCTTTCTAAATTGCTACTGCCTGCTATTTTTCATATCACGGCGCCAAACTATTTAGAGATCTCTAAAACGTTAAGCTGAATCACCTTTCGACAACACAGGCAGAATTATTTCTCCGGTGAACTTCTATGCAAAAGGTCTTTATATAGACTGGACATCAAAATCGCGCGCCATTTTTCTTTTTGCAACATGAAATTCCACCCGCGGTTCTTATCTTCATAATCTTTGTTTACAATTTCCTGTATTTCGACTTAGGTTAACACCTAAATTTATTCTATTCTTGGTCAACAATGTGTGAGTAGGGCTTCTGGAATGATTCAGGCTCCGAATAGCAGGCTGCATTTTGTTGCAGGCTATTCTAAGTTAGAAGTGTGGCTTTTTGGGCTTTTTGGTGCATGATCATGCAAGAGAATATAAGTTGGAAGTTAGCGTTCGTGTTGTTCGTTTCTTCTTGTGTCCTGTCTGCTCTGCGCTATATTCTCTTGCTTATTCTAAGTTAGTGTCGCCGACGTTACCACCAGATCTTTGCTTTTTGTATTTTTTTTTGCCCTCAACTCTTCTTCTTACATTAACGCCCTATTCCTCTTCAAGACCTGTCTTCCCATTCTAATGAGGTTTACCGATTCCTACAATTGCGGTCAATGGTTTATGAGCTTTCACTATCAGTAGTTCACTCTATGGGCGTGCCACAAACACCTGATATAACTGGCGCAATGGGCGGGTAAGAGTGATGAGATCTCAGCTTTAAATTAGAGCGTGAGCTGCGGTGCGGTTGGTTGGGAATGGGTGATCGTGGTGCACTAAATACACGACGCGACGTCCCCAATGCGTCTTGAAGGTCTCCGTGCACAGCCTGAACTCTACGAGGCGCGTGCGGGCGCTAAGGCCACAACGGCCTTTCATGACTGATAACTGCAAAGAGTAGAGCAGGACCGAAAAGGAGTCGTTTTTTTTTCTATCCACTCATTGTTGTTTAAAAGAACAACAGGCCGACGCTGCTTGTTTTGTGCTGTATTTTCAGCCGTGCTGAATTATGCAGTCCCGGATCGTTTGTCGCAGCGCCTGTGATCTTTGACAAGATTTGGAATTACTTTTCGGTTTTTACTTCTTTTTGAGTCTGCGTGCTCCCGCTAAACGCCAGTGTATTCCGAATTTCGAGAGGTGTGTACTCTCTATGAAATACCAATAGCGTCTTATATATTTTAATCATCGGTTGCAGATCATGGTGCTCTCAGTAAGGAAACTAAGATATTGTTTCCTTATTTCGCATCAAATTCAATGGTTAGTTCGCGTAATACGATGGATAAAAGACGTTTCCAAGCCGAAATTACGAAGAACTACGAAGCCGAAATTACGAAGCTACGTGAGGATGTGCCGCACTACAGATATCTCCAATAATCGAACACAACGAACCATGTCCCAGTCTTCACAAGTATCGAGAAAGGAGATGGGAAGTAGAAAATTCTTATTGTGGGAGAAGTTATATACCGTTTGGAGCTGTTTCCTACATGTGGCTCAACGGATGACTGGCTGTTCTTTCGACACCTTTCGATGTTTGCTTCAAGTAGCAACGCCAAAGAACGACACGACCAAACTTCCCTTTAAATTAAAATCGGCCCCTCTTCAGCTATCGACAGGTCAGGCGATCCCGAAATATGACAAGGCTATGTCGTAAAACTGAAGATCAACTAATATGCTTCCCATTTGCACCTGACAGTACATCCCCTGAGGATTCTTTCTTTAATGCAGATTTTTATAACAGATTCCCGTGTTGCACTGAGGTATTGCAGTAAGCAAAATCTTGTATTGTGATCACATAGCCGAAACGCCTTGAAATCATTGCAGTTTCCACAGAAGAAAGGTTAGACAGTTTTCACCCACTCCCAATGAATTCAGTGTCTTTTTCATCTAGCATAAACGAAGTAAGAAGTCTGAACACACAGTCGAAACATTTTGATATCTAAAAAAAATATTATGGGTGAGATACTGCAGTATTTCTTTCAATGTACTTAAAATTTGAAGCAAAGAGAAGCTGCAGAGTACACACTATGCTGAACTCTCCCTATTTTCTTCAGAAACTCGTTATAAACGAACCCCAAGGTGGAATGATTGCTGATCTTCGTGTAAATTTAAAGAAAAAGAAATTTAAAGCATGTGCGGATTGAAAGAATCAATAAACTAGTATTTTTTTTTTCTTTTACGGGCCTTATTGGGTGCTTAAAATTTCTTCCTTTAATTTTTCTTTCTATCAGCCACTTTGCTCCGCAAGAAAAGCCTTACTCGGTGAGGCAAACAGAAAGTTGAGTACCTACGCTCGCGTATTCTGTACAGCTGCACCTCCATATCACAATCGGGAAGAATAAGAAACAGGAGAAGGAATTGTTTCAAAACACATTCATTACAAACGTCCCTCTCTTCTCTCCAGTACATGGCGAGCGCTGGAAATGTGCCAAAGATTGACCTCGGTAGCACGTTTGGTAGGGACTGCACACGTACGTGCGAGGGCGCAGCATGCAAACAAGAGTGCAGCACAAGGCGGGATTTTTGAATCAGTTGATTTTGCATTTGGGTTTATCAAAAGTCGTCACTCTTTGAGGCGCCCAGAAGAGGTTAGGGCCATCAAATTAGCGATTTTTCGAAGCTTCTGGAAGTAACTGCAACATTATTGGAACGGCACAGGGACAAGGATGGACGAATAAACACAAGACAGGGCGCTATCTGCGTGAGGGCCCTGTCAGGGAAGCGCCCTCTGTGTGGGCTTTTTACTCGTCGTTATTTCTATGCCGGTAAAATAAAGTAAGCCAAATGCTAAGATGGTTAACGTCTTGCTTGCCGACCTGTTGTTTAGGAGCTGAGCATGTTTCAAGGGAAAAATAAAAAAGAGTGCGTGCCACTAGTCTTAATAATGTGCTTTAAAAAAACATCAAATTTTTCATCTTTTTCTCCTGGATGTGCCTTTATCTTTGCCCGAATCACACAAGCTGTGAGCTTCTTCAGGTCACAGCATATATAAAGATAGGCATCTTCCAACCCGTAGTATACTTTAGTTTGACAGCCTTTTTTGGAAAACGACGGCAAAGAACTGGGTGATGAAGCACAATATATTTATGTCATGATGAAAATGAAACCGCGGAACATGCGCAATCATTCCATCAAAGCCATCTACTGGCTAATCCGACAGTAATCTAAGGCAGTCAGATTTCAGTACTGTTCTCTTCTAATCTCTTTGAATCCCTATAACGAACCAAGATATACCTGCTGCTCCCGTTACATATGGCACCTAAAGCCACTATCCTGTCTTAATTTCCACATCATATCTTTATCGCAGCTGCAATTTCTATTACATGCTGTCTTGTTTTCTGCTAGCGTTATCGTTTGCACTTTTATGTCCGTAATACGCTGCGATCTCTTTAACATAATATTAAGCTTAATTGTTATCCCAGTCGTTCAATTTCTGTTAGTAAGTTGAGTCGTGGAAGCATAAAACAGTTCCACACTCTCCTGAGGGGAGACATCTCTAAGGCAGTGTGCATACTGGAGGAGTGTCCAAAATACAACCTAAAAAAAATAGAAGATAAATAATACAGCCGCAGACAACGACAGCGCCTGTGCTTGCACCAAGAAATTGGCAGTAGCCATTAAATGCGAAGAAGTTACAAATCGTGTGGCAAGAAATGTTAAGCACGGTAGAGAAAACAACCGCCTTACCTGTGGGCGCCGATGCCGCCAGCGCCAGCAGGCAGCACACGGCGAAAGCGGCCAGAGCCGCCCGAAGACCCATAATCCCAGTGAGTGCGCTTGGCTGGCTTCCTCGCGACTGAGGCAGCTCGTCGCAGCCGGCTCTGCAGGCTCGGCTTGAGGGCGGCTTAGCGCAACGTCGGCGAGCTCCTCGCTGGAGCGAGATGGCGGCGTCGGCAGTAGGGGGGAAGGCAAGGACAGCCGAGGTCGTCCCCTTTCAAACCGCTCTTGGGAGGCGCGCGGGTGCGACAAAATCACCCGAGTTCTCAGTTCAAAGTAACAACAAAAGCAAATAGGGCAAAGAAACACAAGCGGAGCGCGATACTGGAGCAGCGATTTGGCGAAACCAGGAGCGTTGCCGGCTCGAAGATTTTGCGCGGATGATGCTGTTTGGCTTTCCGGTAGCGGTGGCGACCGTTAGCATCGGGAGGTCTCTTCTCAATATCGGAACGGACTACCGCTGCGATGACACTTGCGCTCGAATCTGGGGGGACACTGGTTGGACAGGGAGCTTTTATGCATCGCCGCAAGATTTCGCGAGTTGTTGCGAAAACACAAAGGGAACGTGACGGCAGTCCACGACACGTGCTTCTTAAGTTTTGTTTGTGTGTATTTTCGGTTGTTTGACGGCAAACTCTTGTCTCCTTGTGGCCAGAGGTGCTAAGGACTGGTTCGAGCAAGAGGAGCGGTGAGAGTAAGAGAATAGCCACGTAACAGAGTCACGAGACATGGGATGCTCGCAACCAGTGTTGCGACAGAGTTGCTCCCAGCTTCTTTGGCGGCGTGCGGAAGGTGATTCGCCTCGGTACAGTCGGTGATGGACGCGATGTAAACGTGCAACCGGTCGATCATACGTTTATTTGCTGACCGTCGTATTCTCAGCAACGCTGTCTGCAGTGTACTTGCTTGGTGTCAGAAGTCTTGCACGTCGTCCGTTACCAGCGCACGAAACTTCGCCTGAGTCATGGCTTAGTGAGTGGAGGCTGGGTGACCCACACTGGGTTGCGATTTTTTCTTTGGGATTGAGCTAAACTTTGACGTCAACGTTTTAAGCCCAGTACATCGTGTTGAAGTGTATTTCAATGGCACGATGTTAGTTCTGAGTATTGCAATGCATGGCGCTTTACCAACTATTGACCAAGAAGAAGCATCTTCTTTTCTGTAAGCTGATATGCCTCGCTGAAATTTTCAGTAGTGTGCGTGACTGAAACACTACGCAGGAAAAGGTGGACTCCAGCATTTTGCAAGCAGCGTAGTTTGTGGGCTGTTTCGCTTCCGTACCACTACCGTGGCTTTCACTCCAGAGTTTCGTACAGGCCACCGGAAAGAGTATTGCGACCTTTAGGGGAAACGTGACAGCACAGCATTCTATGGCGCACTCGCGGCTTGTTTCGTTGCGTATGGCTGGTCAAGGAAGCGAGGCAAGTGGTTATAAATTGCTGCAAAACAAGATCCCCAGTTTCTTTCGTTGTTAGTGCTTGTTTCTTACGATCACAAAGACGCGGTTGCTTTGCCGACGGGCGACCGTGTGGTCACATAATAAACATAAAAGACCTGCACTAAAGAACTGTCGCCATTGTTACAGACGTAAAAACATTTGCTCATTTCCTTTGTTATTTTTCCTTCTACTCAACAATAAGCCGATACTTTTGCACTAGCGATGGGTGTCAGAAACAGGAGATCATATTACTTACTGCCCCCTCCCCCCCCCCTAATCCGGCGAGAGAGGAGCTGGGTGGCAACAAATTATAATTGATTGGACATGCAATATTTATGTGTTTGTCTTTATCACTGCTTCGTTGGCTACCAAAGGAGTACTAGTGGAGACTCTCAGAGATTGTAAATCGCCATTTTCATCGAACTTTAAGCATGCTGCGATTACAAACACGCCTCCGTTCGTAACAGTAATAAAAAAAACGCGAAGCCAGAGTGCCCAAGAGCCCTCAATTCCGAAGACTTCCTGTCACCTTGTTTGATGTTTATGAATGAATATAAAAAGTGGTGTTAAATCTGTGCCATTGTCAACAATCCTTTATTTTTTCTACTAGTCCAGTTAGCGCCGCATGAAAGCCACATTGTTGCTGTGAATTATATAAGAACAGCGCTTGAATAAAGACTCTAATCATGTTCACATGCGCACTGTAATCCGTTATTATCTAGCGTAAATTTTAGGAATAAGGTTTTAAGCTTCGTTGTGTTGGGATTATAAAGCTTGTGCAGGTGCGACTAAACGCTTGGTATTGTTTTGTCAAGCTTTCTGGGTTAGCTATTTTTCCACTTTGTGTCAAAAAGCAAAAAAAGAACCGAGAGGAATAAATATGTAATTAACGCAACCTATTTGAATCTCCTCCGGCTCTCTTATTCTACTGCTTTACTTACAACGAAATTTCCTGCCTTAAGCTATAAACCATGGAAGTTTTCTGCCGCTGCAGTATCATTGGTCCCTCATGAGGCAATTTGGAGGTTCGAAAAAAGGCGTGGCTGGGTCCGATAAAAAGATAAGCGGTCGCTTGAAGCGCGAGCAACCCTATCAGAAGCGGAGCGCGGCTAACCTGGTGTTCCGCTTCCGACGACATGCACGGAAATTCAAAGTGTGTTTCGAAACACCCTGACACTGCAGGCGTCTCCACGACAAAATGGCGCATTAACGTGCATACCAGCTTTCGCAGTACAGCACGCCATAGCGCCCACTTTTATCTAGGAAGCCTCAGTGTCGATGCAGAGTGCGCAAGCCTCTCAAGCACCAATTGCCTGACTGACTGCGGACTATACCTGATAAGCGACTCAACGGGTTAGGGACAACTGGGCACACGACTCGTTCATCTAGGCCTGGTTGCATCAAAAGAGCTCGCACCCCATCTGTTCTGGGATCAGTTTCTCCCCCACCCTTCATCGCCTCAGCCCACCGACTCCCTCCCCTCTTGGAGAGCAGCAAACCGCTTTCGTTGGGGGCTGCGTCCTGCTTTGTATTCAAGTGAGCGAGTCACCATCCTCCGGCACCGTAGCCCTCACTCTAGCGTTTCGCGTGCCGGGCGTATCTGCGAAGCAGCCTCGGGAAGTCGAATTCCTTGGAAAAAAAGCTCGCCGGCGGCTGCGGCCCATCTAATGAACGTGCTTCGCCGTCGGCTAGGCGGTGAACTTAGAGGCAGCGCCGCTCCTCGCCCGGGCAGCGAGACTTCCCTTGCGCTAACCACTTCCTCGATTGTGCACGTGTTGGTTCTTCGGACTCGTGCGGCAGGGGGTCCAAGCGGTTGGGGGAGAAAACATAGGCGACGACTACGGAGAGGGGGGGGGGGGGGGTGCAGGAAGATTGGTGACGTGTCGCACATGACTTCCTCGAACGTCACGAGATTAGGCGTCCTGCAAACAGCCTCGAGCTCACTTGTGTAATTGACGCCACAACAACAAGAGGGTGAAAGTCAAAGGACGATAATCGCCGCGCATCTCTCCGCGTGGTTTTATTTTTTCCTCTTGGGAATGCCCGGAGAGGGGCTCGTGACGGAGTCGTCATATGCATACTTGCTCGTGTTAGCTGGCATGTTTACTGCGTTGTGTTAGAGGGATCAAGCATGTGTTCTTTAGTCTTTTCCGAAGGCTCTCATGAAAACATCACAGCATGAGTTAGTAACATATATCAGTCTTTATAGCTTCAGGAATAAACACAGCGTAGGAGCTGACATTCTTCGCGATATGGATCTTGTTTCTTGCAGAAGGAAGCTGTTTACATGGGCTCTTCCAGAATATTTCCGCTCTATATATTTTCATTACATGGAGGAGTACTGGCTTACATACATGGCCAGTGTTTAGGGATTAATATATGAGTACGGCCTTCATAAAGAGAACTGCATCATTAGTTGTGGCAAATGTAAGCCACCGTAAGGGTTGACCGACCAGCCACGGATATCGCGTACGTCTATTTAAGTTGCGGTTCTTGAGACCACTTCTGAGTGAAGTGAAAAGAAAGAATAATGGTCTTTTTGCTTGCTGGCTCGAACCGGCGTGCAGCTACAATATTATATAAAGGGCGCCCAGGTATAATTGAAGTTTCTTGGATCAGCTTTCTTTGTTGGCGGCTGGTTGAGCGGCGGCACCATCTTCTTTTTGTACTGCTTCAATCTTAGCTGCAGGAAATCCAGTATCTGCGAGAAAGAAAAAAGATTGCTCTTTTCAATTATCAGCTAGAAAACGTTAAAAGAAATAAACAGAGAAAGATCGCAAATGCGTGTCCTAGAGCAAGTCAAACGGCGATGATTTGTAGGAAAGAATCCAAATTTATAATACACAATAAAATAGATATCGTGTACAGAAGACGTCGATCACTGGCGATGGAGTGCTCTTTTAATGCAAGACAGACTTAAGAGATTTTATTGCGCTGGAGCCAAATGAGAATGCTACTAATTACGTTCTTGTCATTCTGAACAAAAATAGACAAATATGCGGCGCCGCGCAAGGACACTGGAGCGGTCGCTCTCCTCCGGACATTATGTTATTCTTTTGCTACAATCTTCGCACTGCTGCTGAAAAGCTATCTGAGCAATTGATCTCAACGTTTTTAGTGCCAGGTGATTTCAAGTTGTTTGAATAATGGACCTTAACAAAACTCCCTTCCATTATACTTATGAGGCAAATTTTTGCAAAGAAAATTGAGTTATTTGCCGCCAGAGCGCATTCCTTGAGATTTAATGTTATACTGTATAAATCGCGAACTCAGATTTAGTATTCTTTATACTTTCTCCAGTCAGCGTAAAAGCATGGGGAACCAAATAGCTTTTTTCTTTTATGGTGGTTCTCAATAAATTTTTAAGAAGGATAGTTCACGGGAAAAAAAACATACACAGAAAGAAGGTACAAGCGTGAAGAAGGAAATAAGGACAAATATCATATTTATTTTGGCACGCTCCTAAATAAAATTTAGTTTCAAGCTCAGCGCTTGCCTCTTCTTTCTGTGTTTTTTTCTGATGCCCTGTTCCTTAATTATGGCAGACCAGCTAGCTCAGTATTCCGCTTTGCTCAATATATTTTGAGTGCAGTTATGCATACAGAGCGCTTCAGTTAACGTGAGCCAAACGTTTAAATAAGACCGGTAGATTGCTGGGGGATGAAACCAATCACATGTTGTTTGCCATGGTGGGGGGGGGGGGGGGGCTCGGAGTATTTTGAAATTAATCTTAATTAGATAATCAGTAATGAAAAATTGTTATGCTCATTTTAGGCTCAAGAGCGGTTTGATAAATTGTAATACAGGTGGTTCAGAAACAGCCGATTCAGTTTTTAGAACGGATTAACCTCCTAATTGTTTCATTTTTACTCGAGATATTTTATCCTGTTTCGGGAGCTGGGACGTTTCTTACCAGGAACATTTTTTTTCCGGGGACATTTTATCGTTAGGCGTTTTTTTAAGGGTATTTTTTCCGGAAGCCCATCGGAACAGTTGACAAGACTGTTATAAACGCTGCGGTTATGAATATAAAATACTTTTTTCACTTCTCTGAATCATAATCACGTTTCTTATGCTAGAAAATTAGACGTTAGAGTTTGTATAACAGCTGAATGGCCTGCTACGGCAATGGCAGTCAGTGCCAGGGTTACGGTAGTAATAATTAAAAATTGCCTAAATGTGTCTTTCTGGCAATCGCGATCGGTGAACTCACGTCAGGATGCTCCTTGGCGATATTGTCGAGCTCGCAAGGATCCGAATCGATGTTGAAGAGGCAGGGGCGCCTCATTGGGTGGCAACTGGTGCCGTTGTTGCGCCCGCACAGCACGAACAGCTCGTCCGGCCGATGCGTCGGCATGCTGCGGCCCATGGCACGGATGGTTCGAGCCGCGGCGCACTTCGTGTTGAACGATCCCGGGTTGCTGAAGAACTGTGAGCTGTGCGTACAACAGTTCGTGAGTCTTATTGAGTTAGCAGTCTGTCCCCGCTTTCGGACAGCAGCAGTCTAAGGCTGTGCGCCTTTTCCATTTGTCTTTTCAATACCCTCTCCCCTCCTCCCCAGTGCTGGGTAGCCAACCAGAACACCCCTTTGGTTAACATCCCTGCTTTCCCACTTCCTCTTTATCTCTCTCTAAGCCTATGCCAAGTGAATGCAAACCCTTTCTCAAAAATAGCAGGCCGTCGTGTTTGCTATATGCTCACCCAGTCAGGCCATTACAGCATTGGTGCAGTTTAAAATTTTTGATAGATGATAAGTATACTCGCGTTCCCCCATCAGGCTGAGCTGTGTAACCCCAGGCCCGTAAGTTTTGGTGCGTTTCTTGCCAGCCAACTTAGCGCTTCAGTCGCAATTTTTGCTGTTGTAGTTAATCCAAAACGTACTCTAAACAGGCTTAGACCGTTACTTTTACTGAATTTAGCCCTTAGGGAGAGGAAATCCGTATTACCGAATTCGATTCGCGTTGCCCGGCTGCATCCCGGGCTCCGACGCTATGTACCATCCGTCGTAGCGTCCCCTGGCCAGAGATCCCTCGACCAACTTGTATCCGTGGTAGCGGAGCGCTGACATGTTCCACACAGGGTCAATGTTGAGCAGGATCTCGGTGCGTGGCGACACGTTGTCCGCGATAAGCGTGTCCCACATGTTGATGCCGTCGATGTCGCCGAGGTCGTCCACTTTTCCCCCTGTGTGTTGATATCCCGGAGGAAAGGCGTCACTATCATACGATGTGTAATAATGTAAGCAGTGAGCGCAGGTTTGAGTGCAGTTTGTTAAAGAAAAAGCACTACCCAAAAGAGGTATGAGTGTGTTTTGTTTTGTTTATGTTTTCATTACAATACATTGACTTGACTTGGAATACGGTTGAGGGAGTTCTTTTTTACGTGAGGGATTTTTTTGCGTTTAATTTTTTCAAGTATGCAAGAGACATGGAGCTTAAGCAGTGGCAGTTCCATAGCTTGTTAAGGAACGTTAGCCGCTGCAGAACGGTTACCGCTTTGTTAAATGCGTTGCATGTTTATTTTGTTAACATGAAAATAAATCCTGGCAATTAAAAGGTACAGTAGGAATTGATTTGCTTCGTATGTAGTCTCCGAGCAGCAAGATGCAGTTTAGCAGCTTTGCCACAGAGGAAGTTGCTTTACTTTAATACTTAAAGAAAGTTGAGAATTTCCGCTTGAGTGTTTAGCGACTCGCCCGGAGCTTTTTTGTTTCACCGACTTGAATTTCACTCGCACTGCTGAGACATTTACTGTCATCTTTGCCACGCACAAGTAATTAGAACCAATATTTATCGTCTGAGCAACTCTTTTACTGTACCAACATATTTGAGAAAATTTCAAACTATTTCTCATGAACTTCTACAGTGAATCACGCTTTTCGTATCGTTCATTTCAAGACTGCCTTTAACTAAGCCTTCGCCAAGAAAGTGATGTTACTCCACCGTCTAATATCGCCGCCACATAGCTTTTGCTTTCATTTCTTGCTTACGCCTTTTTGCTGCCTTTTTTTATATAGCCAGAAATAATAATGCCGTAGGTTTCATGTCATGGCTCTGCTGATTTTTAGTTACATCACTTTTATTGTGTAGTTGACCGGTGTTATCTTGGTGAAAATTCCTCTCTCTCCTTCAAAGAAAAAAAAAAGAACCTGGACGTTCTGCCCATGTAATTGTTGTCAATGCTTATTTGTGGGTTCCGGATCGTTCAATGTAATTCATTTAGAGTTAGCATGCACTGAAGTTTCCGCGAATGAATAAGTTGCTTGCCACGTGCTCTTTCTATATTCTTCGCCAGTGCAAGTGAATTGTGACACTAGGCACACGAATGCACAACCTTATAAGTCGTCACAACGCACCTGCTGCAGCGTACAGCGTTGGCAGCCAATCGGTGATATGCATCAGCTGGTGGGCCACATGGGGCCTTCGGATGAACGTACTCCAGACAAAGGCCACACCCCTGACTCCGCCTTCCCAAAGCGTTCCCTTTGTGCCGCGCAGGGGCCAGTTGGAGCCCGCGCTGTTGTCGACGCCTCCCGATGCCCCGCCGTTGTCCGTGGTCACCACCAGTATGGTGTCCTTGATGGCGTTTGTGAAGAGGAGCGCCTTCATGATCTCGCCAATACTGTCATCCAGAGCCGACACCATACCTAGGAATGGACATCGTTAACGTAAGCCTAACTTCAGTCAAACGCTTTTGTGCAACCAGCGACGCTAATTCGTCGTCGAAGCTTTAGTGAAGTATTTGCTATGAACAAGTCTAAGTTTCTCTGACCGCTATTCCGGCATCTGTCCTAGCTTCATTATTCGTATAGCATAAGGTAACTGCCTACGCCATAGGCGGTCGCGATCTGTTCTTTATGGTTGATTTTATGGAACAAAAAAATAAAATAAGGCGAGAAACTCTAGGTGGGAACCTAAAGATGTTGCAAATGCCTAGAATTTGGTGTCAGCAATATAAAATGAACTTTTTTTTTCTTGCAAAGAACGCCAACAGCTTAATGCTTCACTTTATTCTGTGGTTGCCCGTTTGTAACGTACCTGCAAGCTCCCGTGGAAGTAGCTTAGCGATATCTATCTAATACGCCCACGTACACTAAAAGATGAATTCCTGCTCGAGGCGCACATAGCGCATATAAGGAAAATTAGTGGGTCGGCGGAAGGTTGGGCAGGAGTGATAGCTAGGATTGTTTTGTCACGTTTGAGCGCCTAAGTAAACTATAAATGAGGTAAAATATATACACACGAATAAGTAAAGTAAAAAAAAACAGGAGGAGAGATTTAAGCTCCGCCTTAAGCTTATGACGCGACAGCGCGAATTGGTTAATGTCCATATATGTGGAATGGGTCATTCTTTTATAGATATCTAGGAGTCCTCATACCAATCCTAGTGAAGTTGTGCAGTAGTTAAGCGATGCTTTACTGCGATGCGATGGCAGGTGATGCCTTCGTTGGGGCTGGTGAAAACCAGGTGGCTCTTCCTGAGGAACGTCTTGCGGCCAATCAATAAATGAACTGACACCTGTCACGGTGGGCACGCTGTGATGACGTGACAAGGTTTTGTGATGTACGTGGCCCACCTGTCACCTAGATTGCTTCTCTGGCAATTCTTCGCAGATTTTTCTATCACAGCCAACGACACCGGCTTTTTTGTGACACGGTTAATTTAACACTATCGTGGTAAAACTCCTCAAGTATAAAATTTTACAGAAATGGCACTAGCGGTAGGCCAATTAAGCGGTGCACCAGGCAGCTTACTTCTAACTTTCACAGTTGAAAATATGAGCGCTAAGTATTGCGGCGCAGTTGCGTGCGCTAATCCAACATTTCCATGTTCAAGACAAGGTGTCGTGATCACCATTCTATTACACTATAACCATGGGCAATATTGTTTACAAAATGGTTCTACTCACACACGTAAACAGTGACATAACTTTTTCACTAATGGCTACTTTGTAGTTTTTAAAATAATACTAATAACACTAAAATATGCATCTAAAATTTTTAAACTTTGTATTCATGAATACACTTTAGCTGATTATGAATGGAAAATATATCTGCAAAAAAAATTAATTTTCGTGAGTAATCACTAAATCTGTCCTGCGAAAAGTGAAAGAGAAACATATTTAACATGCAGTTAAACTTACAGATGAGGTGCAACAGCTGTCGTTTAACGAGAATTCACGCTAGAATATTGCAGCCTCCATCTTTTTTTTCTTGCAGAAGCTTCTATAGATCTTCTGATTTAAAAAGTGCAAAATTTCCATCGATTAATATTACTCATGAAATAACAATGCTTAGAGAACCTGCACTTCTTGCTTACTTCCTCTGAAGATATCTCGTTGCATAAACATGAAACTTATGACAAAATAGAGGAATATAGCATTATTCAGCTGTATGAGGTAGAACTAGCGCTCAGGAGATTTGACAGGTATTTCAAAGGTGATATTTTTCAGCCCACAATTGCCTACAACATCTTATATTAGTTTTACAACGCAACTAGTAATTCGTGATTAGGGCATCAGTTTCCCAGCAAAAGTTTTTTTCGCATTCTCGATTATCAGTGGCCACTTTTTTGGCGCTGATAAGCATGTGTGACTTGCTTTAATGCCATCGGTTTGCTAACGCCTGTGAATATACATTCTAGACAGCATGCGATGTGTTTCGTTGCTATCCTACTTCGATACAAGGACTATAACACAGCAGAAAATGTTCTTCACCTGCATACGCTCTTCGCTTTGCATTTGTTATGTGATTTTGCTTGTGCAGATCTTCGTCGGGTGCTTCTAATGGTGTGTAGGAGTTCCCCACGTGCACAGCGGAGTAGCACAGGTAGAGGAAGATGGGCTGTGTGGAGAAGCAATTACACGCATCGATGTAACAAATCGTTGTATAAGTGCATCAACCCACGCCAAAGGGAAGTAGGCTTAGGAGTAGAAAATAAAACCCTAAGGGCTTAAGAGCAGAAATATCTGCGTTAATGTCAATTTACATACATTGTATGGCAGTAAATATTTCATACCGTCTCTGTTGTTGCTTTAAATGTTATTGATTTGAGTGCTGAGTTTATATAGTGCACTAGTTATAAGCAACAAAACGACCTTCTTTATTGTTGGTATATAAATTTCTTTTTATTCCACAGCTTTGATTATGTAGTGTACTATTTATTGACAAAAAAAAGAAGCTGTTATCCTAATTTGTTCAGTTGGTTTCAAGGAGTGATGACGTGAATGAACAACCTGAAACCAGATTCACAAATACGGTCATGGGGCAAGATGCTTTAACATGGTTAAAAACGGAGCCGGTTGGCTCAACACCTTGCGGCGAAAAAAAGTGCTTACATGAGACAGAGTGGAGTGACGTCACGACGCTGTCCTCGCCCTCAGCCTGTCCCCGCTCACCTCTCTGTCCGGTAAGCGCGGTTTTTCGCCGCAGGAAGGGGCGAGAACTTAATCGAACTGCCCCTTAGGGCTCTCTATCTGCAGCAGCTAAAGTGTTAATTACTCAAAAGTATAGGGGGGCACCATCACTTTCCTGCTTTTTAATGCTGCGCTTTTGGTGCTGTTTTCTGAAAAACCTGCGATAAACAACTCAATCAGCTTCCTCCTTTGGTGCCCAAACACGGCTAATGCACACAACGTGCCAGCATAACATAATACTGTAATTATACTGCAATTTAGGCCGCATATTATATAATTTTTCCAAATCCCTATTGAAACTAGCAGCTCATTGGTTTATATTGAAATAATCCAACCTTTAATTTAGAAATTTCCACAAAGATAAGACAAAACATAAAATTAAGAAAGAAGGCCTCAGGTGCTTTTCCATTTGTCATACCTTGTTCTGATTCCTTTTCTTCAAAACTTCGACAGCCTTCTCAGTAAAAAGGCTGGTGCTGTATTTACCGGAAGATTCCTCGTCAGCCCTCATGTTGTCCCACATGTCGAGGCCCCAAGCTGTCCAGGTGTCATTGCCGGAGCTGAAAATCTTTTAACAGAAGAAACTTATTAGTGCAGTTATTAACGACATTAAATTAAGTACTAAGGATGTTCATAGTGCTTCGTGCTTTAAGGAAAACCAATGCAGTTGGTAGTTTTTTTTTTCCCCTAGATTACTCTATTTGAAGCAGAATTCCGTTGCGGCACACTGGGTATTGAAAAGGGAGTTCTAACAGCCGAAGTGTGCCTATTAAACACCTTTCTCTATGGATATGCTCCTGTTCTAATACAGTCGAACTCACTGAAAATGACCGCGTATATAACGACCGCCGTTTATTAGGAACGAAGGCGGGGCTACCGTCCAGATGTGTATTAGGGCAATGGCAATGCATCTCAGACGCAACGAACAACTTTTGCCTCACCACTCGGTATTAGCGAACGTGGAGCTGCTGAGAAGTTTTCCGCGGTCGAAAACCTCGCGCTCCCACCAAGCGCCAAGATCGAAGAGTCTCTCTCAGCCTCCACCACAAGAGTTAAGAAAGAACATGACGTTTAAAAAAAACAATGAAAAATGGGGCACTGAAAGCGTAGGTAACCGCCGGCTATGCGAGCGGTCACGGCCTACAAGGTCGCTCATTTCATGAATTTGTGCTGTCTGGACAAAGATTGAGCAAAGCGATTAAAGCGCAGCTGTCGCGCATCATCGCGGTTCAACCAACGAGAGTGACTTGAGAAATTAGAATGGTTGGCTGGCTCCGCTGGTCACGTGGTATTCGTCGCCTGTCTGGTCGATTCTCTACATTTTATGTTGCTACCAAGTGCAGATGACGCGTTTACCGTTGAGTGGAGGTGATATGTTCTGCCCACACGTGCGCTCGGCTACCTGCGTCGCTGTGTGGACCCATGAAAGACTGATGATGCTGTGGAAAATCCACGTCCAAAGACGCATGTTGATCAGCGGCAAGAAGTCGTTGATGCCAAGCTTGTTGGATATCTCCTGGCATGATTTCTATTGTCCGCAAGCAGACGTTCTCTAAAGGAGCTAGTGAACGTGAAGTAGGGGAACTCGTAGATCAATAGGGACCATATTAGGGCGGCCAACTTTTTTCAACTATCTGCTGTTAACGACTCAACTGCGATCAGTTATGTAGCCTCTATAAAGCAGATTGTCGGCAGCAAAGGCCTCGGCGCAAGAACATGATAAGGCTCGTGACCTTGGAGAGCACTGTAACAAGGTTTGCTTTGAAGAGACAGATGCACTTAACGCACTGTTGTTTTTTTTTTTTCAAGAAATAAATGCCACTTTTGTCGGACTATGTATTTTTTGCAGTGATATGGCAAGTCCGTTTCCTACAAACATAGAATGCAACGAAAGCCACGCGCGTAACAGTCAGTTTCGTTATAAATGGGCTCGACCGTATCTTGAAACCTGCACGGAAAAGTTAAAGCCGCAGTTTCAAGCATCGCACTGAGTAATTTCCGGAGAAGTACATTGGCAGCACGCAAAATGTAGGCTAAAGGCAAACATGCAGAAAACTAATCTCCAGCGATCAAGTTAGGGACTTCTGGCGGCAGCGATAAAGTATAGAGACTGCCGCCTATCTTCGCAAGGCCCACATTGTCGCTCGTGGCCCCTTGAATCGCATGCGCTGAAGCCACGAGTAATTTTGCAACGCCTCAGGCCGCGACGCTGTCTGTGTCCGGAATATCGCATTAAAAGCTGAATCCGTGTAGGTCTGCATTATGTGTTCCGTCGAACGCTATTTCTAAAAGAAAAGTCTCAGTTTATTCTTCATCTGTGATGCCTCGCAAATGCTAGTTCTGGTACGTTTACCGAGTGCTATTTTGATGCCTGCGACATCATATAAGCATGCATAGCAGAAAATTCCTGTCGACGCAAATGTTGAGCGGCACACTTCAAAAGCAATATTAGCGCTGCCTATGGGGAACCCAGACGGCCAGATTTTAAATATGAAAAACTAATTTGTTTACGTTAGATATATGTTCTTTTACTTAAATTTCAGACATCGGCACATCATTTTCGCACAAAAGATTTTCTGAGGAGGCCAGCCAAAAAATGTCCTACTGTAGAACGAGGACATGAGGCAGGTTAATATAAAGACATTCCCAAAGAACGGATAGTGAAAAATATAATTTTTATAATCTTTCGCAGCATCCGGGAGCTTCTATTGTTGTGAATTATTTTAAGGTAATATTTACACTGCACTTCTTGGCCGGCAAGGCGCACATGTCCCCCGCTGCTATGAAAGTGTAATACATCTATACTGCTTGAGCAGACAAAAGTCGGAAAGGCCCTCATACCGAGAAGGATGTGTGATCCATGTAGTCCTGATGGTCCGTGTAAGAACCGTAAAAGCTATCGAAGCCCCGGAAGGTCGGCGTGTAGTTTGTTGACATGTGCCCAAGATGCCACTGGAAGAAAAACATGGACGAAGAAAACTTTAAGCACTCGTATTCATATTGCGTCAACAGCGCAACCAGGACGGGACAAAACGACAACAACAAACAAGTGCTGACTATCCACAGTACGGGCTTGTTTGTTGTTTCCGTTTTGTCCCGTACTTTCTGCGCATGCGCACCAACTGTCCCTGATATCCTGATTCCAGCTTTCCTTTTTAAGCGCTTGATTTAGAAGCGAGCAAGTAGATTGCAGCTTTCTCTCTTTGCTTGCCACATAAATCGTGTGAACCGGGATGGAACAAGAAAGAGCACACAGCCCGTCCTGGTTCCCGCTGTTCATGCCAAGTGAAAGACCAAATGGCGTAATAAGCTTCATTTCTTTCTCTTCATTACTGCAGAGGAATATATAATTCAGCCAGGCTTTGCTTTCGGTCTACCAGGAATGTGGGAGCTCATTTTATTTAATATAAGTGAGGAAAGGAAAATTGTGGAAAATTGAGTTTGCTTTAGTACTGCCTTTACCACGCCATTCATGTTTATCCTGCTGCTTTTTACTGGCAGCTGAAGGCTTTCGAGGCGTTGTGCTGAGTCATTTAAACGCGTTCATATTCTGTCGCATAAAGCATAGAGCCCTTGTTGCCGGACTAGTCAGAGGCTGTCAAGGTGAATCTACGACGCCAGAAAAACACACAAGAAATATGGACCGCGCGTTGCCCTAAGGACAAGACGGGCACCTTCGCAAGCATTTTTTATATGCCTTTCTTATTAGCGCCGTATGCTATAAATAACAGTTTCTTTTGCTCAGTTATGCTTCGGTGTTAACGATTGCCATTGTATTCGGTGTTTCAGAGAAAGCATAACATGTATCGCTCTCAACGTTGGAAAGGAATTGATAAAAATGACTGCTCAATACATAGCCGTCCGTATCTAATTGAAAGGGAACACAGCACAAGCTCAATCCTCTGAGGAGAATGGTGGCTGTGAGGCAGAAGCAAAATTAGCTTAATACTTGTGTAAGTACCCTTCTGGCCCCGGTTTAGTATTGGCAATAGCTCCAATGGAAAATTGCGACATCGTGGAAATGCTCCACGGTAAGCTCTATGGTATTAACGGATAAAAATACTACCAATGCACCACAATGTTCACGTGAACAGGCTGATCAAATTTTGTACCTTTCCAACAGCGTGTGTTTCGTAACCCAATTCCTTCAGGTACTCCGGCAGTAGCTTGAAGTTGAGAGGAAGCCCGAACGGTTCGGCTGCACGAATCTCATCGTGCTGGAGGCCTGGAAAAAAAGAGCACTCAGTACATAGACTGGCATCCATGCGGCATTACAAAAACTTCGTAATACTTGAATTGCGCATCGTCCAGCAAAAGTATGCACGAGTCTCATGTCTAAGGCTTGGGCAGCAAGGAGCACTCATCAATTTCTACATTTTTTTTGTTGCCCGCATTGCGAAATAATTCACGCTTTTATGTTCCCATTGCTTTCGCTGCTGCAGTATCATAACTCTTGTGTTACAAGAATATGTTGTATAGCAGGCAGAACACTCTATTCTCAATGTCACTTATTTTGAGTAAACTTTTCATTACACGTCAAGCCGCAGCGCGGCTTGACGTGCAATGATTGAGTTGTAATGACATGCAAACCGCGGGGCGGCTTGACATGTAGGGCTGACACCATACGACGCCAGCCCTCCTGTTCTGTGATCCAGTACGGATGTCAGGATCAACGATCGTAAAAAAAAAAAACAGGCACCTACAAACTCGCCGAGCCGGCCCTCCCGCAGAGTGCACTCATAAAACATCGCTGGTCACATTTCTGATGCAGCAACCAGAGACGCAGCTTACGTATTTTGTAATACAGAAAAAAATTTGATTCCGGCGACGATACCAAGCGGAGCGACCCAATTTTGCAAATGTACAACGGGAGGGTGGCAACTAAAAGATCCTACACAACTGAACTCTCGACACTCGAGACCCTGAACAATAATGCTGATGAGAAAATTAAAAAAAAGCACGGCTCGCCTCGATGCGAACGACCATAGATTGTTCACTGAAGGAGCAGTAAAGGGACGCGTGTCTGCCACTTCGGCAGCTTTGACAGTGGCACAGACAACTTGAAAGGGGAGCTGGCGCATGTGCTAACGAAAATTAGGACAGACGCCAAAGGTGAAAGCGATGATAAGCACCTGGCTGAAGAGTCAAGCAGAAGAGCTTTTTCAGCGAGGCTACAGGCACTGTTGAATAACGCGGCATGTGACTTGGCGAGCTGTGGGTGAATATGAAATGCCTTGCAATTATTCTTCACTTTTCTCGAAAAAAGTTTTGTAGGCACTGCTGCGACATTTTTGTTATGTTTGGTATATACATAAATAAGCCTTTTCGCGACTTGAATGAAATTCCAAGACATACAGTAAATTTTATCTAGAATGCAGGTATTCTAAAGAAAGGACCAATTATGCAAAGGCGAATGCTGAATGTAACTTCCTACACTGTGCTCATTTCAGCTGCTTTGCACACGTACAGAAGAGTAAAAGAATTTACGAGTGGGCTTGATTAGCATTTGATTCCAAAGATATTTGGCTCTGAAACATCATGATTTACACTGCTAAACATTTATCATTGCTACGGTTAATGTAGGCTGTGATGGCACTTGCCCACATTTTAGTACTTTCCCTTCAAATGAGGTGCGGTAAGCGGCGCACATAGTGTTATGATTACCTGGGTACTATCATGACCAAGAAACACACCTATCTTTATCAGCAGGTATTAACTACAACGTTACCTATGCGGATCGGATAGGTTCCCGTAAGAAGAGCAGCCCTGGATGGCGTGCACAGAGGAGTGACGTAGTAGTTGTTCAGTATGACGCCGTCGCCAGCCATAACGTCCAGGTTGGGCGTTCTGACCTGCGTTGCCTCGTGGAAGCTCACGTCATTCCAGCCCTGAAATGAGACGACATAGAATCACCATGCTGCAGTGAAGAATGGGTTGCTCTCAGAAAAGAGGGGTGTACTCTGGAGAATTCGAAAAGAAAAGATTTCGGTGCTGTAACGAGCTGTAATGAAGGAGAAGCGTACAGTGTCTCTAAATATGACTTTTAAGATTATTAGAATCAGCGCCTACGTGTTGTTAAGAGACAAGCATCATCTAAATAAAGCGTTTTCTGTTATTTGCCTCTCTGGCAGCCGCACAGCTTTGTAGTTTATGGATTAAAACTGTAAATTTCAGAAATGAATGGTTCTTACTGGCAACCTCTTTACAGTCATCAGCTGTGTGATACTGAAACAGAGCACAAACTAAAGTGCCCTCATCAGCCTTGTCATAGTGGTTCGTAACAAAACCTGAAAAGGAGCTATAATTGAGTTCTACATGTGCACACGCTCATAGCCACTAAAGGCCCAACGCAGCCTTACTATGCAGCGTTCAGGCAGGGACCGTTACTCTGCAAAAGTTGACCCACCAATTAGTAAAGTTAACCCCCCAGTTGTATTAATCGCTTCCTTTCTGCATGCTGTCTGCTAATGGGTTTGGACATGCGGACGGCGTTAACAGTTTATACCACGTGCAGAAGACGCCACTATACATTTATATCTGTGGAAGAACTCTCAACGGTGCAACTTATTGCGACGTCTTCATTTCATTCATGCCTTGAGCGGAAGGCGTTGTTTTAGCAGACAAAAATATAAGATCATTTTTTTTCTGCTGAGTGCATGAATGAAGCTTTGATAAGATAGTTCTAGTGGCACTGACAGCGTATATCTTTGCAAATTGCCTCATTTCTCTTCCAGTTCGTATTTTTCGCAACTGAGTATATTCTAATGGATTCAGTTACAAAAAGATTATGCGTGCTTGTCAAATGTTGAGTATTTCGATAACTGCTGCCCTTAAGATCACTGAACCTTTCGCGTGAATTTTTTTAAGACGCCCTCAACGGGCAGTGTTTTCACATTCCGTTCATTTTCAAATGATTTTAGCACCCATTTGTCCGCGTGATGTTCTTTAGCGTTGTCGCAAATCTAGTATTCTTTTAGGTAAAGGGAACGCAAAATCTTGCACACTAACGCACTTCGGTACAAAAAGCCTTTGTATTGTTATTTTTGGCAGGAGAGTTTTCTCTACTTTATAGCTCTCTTATTTGTTTTCCTGAGAACTAGATTTGCGGATTAATTTAGACACCCCTAAGAAGCAAGTACGCAGCGGAGCGGTAGAGCATGGGAGAGGACCTAGTATTCAGAGCAAGTCAGCTATGTTTCGCTGGGTAAAGCTGAGCGGAGCGCGCTTGAAATTAGTGCTGGATAGTAAGCTATATTCAGCACAGTAACAGGAATTGTTGTTCTTTCATACTTTCCTCAACTATGCAGAGGCCCACTTACGAGACGCTCTCAGGACAGTATCAAAAAAGTTTCAAAGGCACACTCCAGTTGGGCAGCCCTGCAAAGTGGGCTGTGGTAAGGGCTGACGAAATCAAGCGAGGCTTTGAGACATTTTTGATAGCGTCTTTAGATTGTGAGCACTCTGCAATTAGGCCTGAGATACTTAATTTTGGATTACAGCAAGGAATACATTTATTATTGAAACTCATGCGACTTGTTCAATCATCGCTCAATGTAAAAACCAAAAAAGAATACTCACCAAGTCGTCCACAACCACGAGCACGATATTCGGCTGGCTTTGGGCGGCAACAGGTTGATATATCGACGCAGTTATCAGAAGCCACACCCAAAAATGAACAAGGCGCGTCATGCTCGATGAAAGCGGCCACGTAAAGAACATGTTGAAGGAAAACATGACCTCAGCAAGAAAATCTATTTTTGCACCTAATGTGACAGAGGGGCTACTCAGAGATAGACATATCATACATGCACGTAGCAAACGACCAACGCGCCCGAGGCACCGCGATGTACTGTCAAGGAGGAGGCCGGATGTTGCATAGGGCTGTAACTCTAGCCTCCATGTACGGTTGCACAGTACAGAGTAGGTGGCGTGACGCTACGTAGCCTTCCGCGCGGTGGAGAATCTCTGTGCATAGAATACAATGTGAAGGATGACGCTAAATGCAATAACGCGAACTCATAAATCGCACATTGAGAAAAATTAACTTCTATTCAAGGACTCAAGCTGCTGAGATGAAACAAGTATTGTCTATTTTTCCATTATTGCACCAAGTTAGCGCATACAAGCAAGTCCTTTTTGCTCCCTCCCATCCGTCGCTTGTCTCACGAGGTTATCAAGGCCACAGGTATAAATGCATAAAATGAGTTTTTTGAGCTCGTTGCTCTCACAAGACCATCAATATTTTTAGAAGCGCGACGCGCAATTACTCTTCTTTTCTCTAAGTCATGATTTATTTTATTGCCGCAAAGGTAGCTCTGAAGAATTATCTTTATAGTTATTTTAGTGCTCACAAAATGAAGTCAAAACCATTGTTTACAATAATTTTTTTTTTGTGAGAGGCCAAACACCACTGTGGAAGAATTGCGCCCAATAAAAGACGATTTTCCAGCCAGTGGTTCTCTGGCAGAATCCCACAACTCGCAGATACGAGGCGGATGAGTAAACAACTGGCCCTCCACTACGGTCATTTATTTTATCGATTGAAAGTAACGCCTCTGAGTGCATTTGAGCGGCGTGCGATTGCAGCATGTGCCTTTGTGTCTGCCAATATCATGGTGCGGGATAGTTGGGGAATCATCATGGAAAGCGGAAGCGCGAAGCAACAAGGACGAGAGAGAAAGTCGGCAACACAGGACAAGCGCTGAACACCGGTTCAGAGCTTGTCCTGTGTTCCCGCGTCTTTCTTTCGTCCTTGTTGCTTCGAGCTGCCGCTTTCCATGGTGGTCTATATGTCGTAGAGCATATATAGACGCATCAAAGTACTAGCCCCCATAATAAGACTGATATAGCTTTTTACCGCATTTCTTACCAGAAAAAACACAAGGAAGGGGGAAAATTGGCGTTGAAATTCCACTTTCAGGTGGGGCATATATTCATAAAATCACGACACAAATACATCGCTTACATAAACGCTGCGCCGCGTGCGTGAAAAGATTTTCTCCTTCACCTGGCTTACCACGGCAACGCATATTTAGAGCACCAGCTGGAAAAAGCAAACGTTTCCAGGAAAGACATGGTCGTATTCGTACACGAAAAATGTCCGAGATAAACACGAAAAATGCTGGCCCGTGTGGTTTCCCCGCTGTGGCGCCCGTGTCTTGAAGGAAACAGATACAAAGAAACTGTGCGCAAACGACAGAACAAGAATTAGGAAAGAAATCAAAAACGCAAGAAAGCCGAAAAAGCGAGAAACACAGCCATAAAATACTCCTCGAGCTTTTGGACACGAAACGCTAAGACGCCCGTGTGCTGTGCGATGCCAGTACACGTTAAAGAACCCCAGGTTGTTGAAATTATTCCGGAGCCCTGTACGGCGGCACCTCTTTCTTTCTTCCTTTCTTCTTTCACTCCCTCCTTCCTCCATCCCTACGGCGCGCTTCGCGCGTCCATCAAGTTGTGAGACAATGACTGCCCGATTTCTTTAACACAAAACGATTTTTTTTTTGGAGAGCGCTGTCGAAAGCCGCGACTCTTTTAAGGAAGACCAGCCCAGCTGAGAGCAGCGGGAAAGCGCGGTTCGAACTGCGTACAGGGGCTACAGAAGGAGGGGGGAAGGGGGTTGCTGCTTGGAAAGGAAATGATAGCATCATCTCCAGACCATATAAATCCTCATAGCTGCTGTCTTCAAAGCTCCTGCTTGCTGGCTTTTGTGCAATTTGGATCTACCCACAACTGGAAACGTGGATGAACTCCGGAGAAGACACGATTTTTAATTAATATCTTGGATCATACTGCTGTAATTATCACAATTGCCAGTGAATGAATGGTATCTACAAATAATAAATACAAATAACAAATAGCATATACAACGTGATTGCACCTCAGCAGCTAGCGGTCACTGTCCGAAATACCACGCGTGTAACCACCATTAACTTCGCTCTCTTGCCGTTTATTGTCAAGTGGTTATTGGTTCTCATTGGAGTCATTTTTTCTTGGCGTCCCAGTTAAGGTATACTAAATTTCTCAAAAAAATATCCAAGCTTCCCTCAGACCATACTTCAACGGACTGTATGTGAAGTTACAACCACTATAGTTTTTGGTCCGTCTACTTTTCCACTTAGTAGGCGCTAGTAATAAGCTCTTTAAATATAGTTCTAATGCCAAAACCGGACTTTGAAAGCGTATGAGCGCCACGGATATTATCGGAAGCGAGGTGCTTCGACCAGGCCGTCTTCGCGTAGTGTACTGGCACGCTTTGTGGTTGCGCCTCCAGTAACCTGTGGCGCTTACCTCGAAACCAAGAACAACGCGACCTCTTTATTGGACAGCGCTGAAGCCATGAAGCTGGCAGCATTTTACGATGTGGAAGATACCTACGTTCAGCCACCGTGTGAGTATGGCAGTTGCAACACTTTTATGTCACTCCAAAACAGGCGTTAGATATTCAAAATCATCGCCATCATCATCAGCCTGACTACGCACACTGCAGGGCAAAGGCCTCTCCAATCTCTCTGATTAACTCATTCCTTTTCCAGCGCTGCGCCCACACTATCCCCGCAAACTTCTTAATCTCATCCGCCCCCCTAACCTTCTGAAGCCCCTGCTACTCTTGCCTTCTCTTGTAATCCACTACGTTACCCTTAAGGGCCAGCGGTTATCTTGACTTCGCATTACATGCCTTGCCCATGCCCATTCCTTCCTCTTGATTGCGACTAGGATGTCATTAACCCGCGTTTGCTCCCTGACCCACTCTGCCCGCTTTCGGTCTCTTAACGTTACACCTACCATTTTTCTTTTCATGACTCGCTGCGTTGTCCTTAAGTTGAGCTGAACCCTTTTTGTTAGTTTCCATGTTCCTGCCCGGTAGATGAGTACCGGTAATGTACAGCTGTTGTATAATTTTCTCCGGTAGAAGATGGAAGCACTGTAATCACGACACAATCGGGCACACGGAGCATGATATCACGTGGTATGTTATGTTCTTTGGCGAGCTTTTATTTTTGCAAAGGAAAAGAGCTACGGTCTGACAACCTCGTCGGAAGCGTCCCGGTTGGACCAGTGTAATGGCGCAGTGCAACCTTCCTCGCCACGCTTGAGCATTTTGAGGCGCATTTGAAAAGTTTATGGATTATTGTCGACTCATTTTAAAGTAGGAGGAATGAAAAACAGGCACGTGTAGTGATAGAATTGCTGAAAACATTAATTTAGCTTAGGTTGGGAGTAGCGCTTTAGTATTTTTGTCTTAATCCAGTGCATCTAAGAAACCAGCAAATGAAAACTACTGCTTTCCGTCAGCGATTAACAACATCATGAGATATTTTGGCGCAGAAAATATTTGCATTGTAGAAATCGCAGCTTGCGACAGTATAAAAAAATGTACAAGAATTAAAACTAAAAACGAGGATGCACCACAGAATCGGTGAGCTCTTTGAATGCAGCAACTGCCATTGGTTCACTTTTTCATCTCGTTCTCGGCATTATCTTTACAAAGCCGATTATTATCGAACGGAAAGATCTATGCTGCAATCCATGCGCTGCTATTGGTTTCTTTTAAATATTTGAAAAGTTATTTAGAGCTCTAGCCTCGGGTTCTTCGGAGAACTGAGGCTGCTACCCGCGAGATTCGTCATCCCCTCTAAATAAGTGCTTTGCAAGAATTTCGCATTTTCTATCACCCAATGCTCTTTCTTGAAGGCATGGGGCGACAAAGGATGCGAGGACATTTTTCCAGGTTGCATGATCAAAAAATATCAATATCAGACGGATTGCTGAAACCGCTTGTCACTGCAACAGAATTATGCGAAGGCCATCGCGAATGTATATTCCTGTGGTAGCGAGTGTTAGAGAGTGCGAACAACATAGCACTTCTCAAAAATCACTAGCGCATGATATGGCAATGCGAAAGTTAAGCTGGAAAAGGCTCATGCAGAAATTATTTTCACGCGAAAACTCTGATGCCTAGCCATAAAGTCATTTAAAATATAAATTCACGCCAATCTCTTCCTTGTCCGGCTTGATCATCAGCTGATAAAGCATAAACATCATCGGATTTGTCCACTACGAAGCTGTTATCATTTAGGCGTCAGCGTTCGTCTCCTTTTGGACAAACTCCAAGGTGGCTGTCTTTCCTCTTGTGCAAACAGTTCTAGATAGCCATTCATTGTCGCTAATTTGTGCTTTAATCTGTTGTCTACAAGTAAAGACTCATTAATGAATCATTCATCATAGGGAGGTATTCGAACGAGCTTGTGATGGATGCCTACATTCGCATTGAGATAGAAGAAAATCAGCAGCTAAGAGCTTTTTGTGAGCTATAGCGATTACTTGATCGTTGTTGGATGCGTTAATAGCCATTATTTTTTTCCTCGGAGCTTTAGTTTTAAGTGCATTTTGTCGTCTTGAGAGTTTTTAAATACGGCCACCACGGCAGAGACTGAACCTTGAAGTCAGGCTTGCGGCGGTGTATTAAGTTTTCTATATTTGTTCTTTGGTAATTGATGGCGGCAACAAGTGGTGTAAACTGCACTTGTAAAATGTTGCACCAAAACCACACCTTTATAAAGTCACACCAAAGCAAAGCTTGTCAGTCTACAGAGCAACGCTACTGACAAGAAAATTAAAAAGCATCCTCAATATGTAACTCTGTACAGCTCATGACATAAACAAGTTGCTGAAATCGCGTGTCCTGCAAACGCAGCATAGACGGAGAAAGCGCGGTTTCCCTTAACGCACACAAAACTGCGGATGATGCACGCATATCAACCATAGAAAAATACAACATTTAAAGAAAATCGGCTGTACACAGACAGCTAAGTATAAATGCTTGCTATTAGCTGGTGCCAGAGTCTTGAAATATTTACACGCCTCTTGCAAGCTCCTGTAAAGAAGGTGTTGGAGACGTAGCGAATGTACTGGCAAGAAAAGTGACATTTTACGTATATCGCATATTTGTCTGTACAAAATGAATTGCCCGCGTATAGTAAATAAGTGCCACCTTCGCACAGCCAGATTTTGTTTGGTAAAACAAACGATGTCTGAAAATCCTTTGTCTCTTGCTCTCGTAAAGAGATGCAACCCCTAAATAAACTGTTTAAGTCGAGAGTGTGACGGAATCCCGTCTGGCCGGGGGGATACATTTCAAAACAAAGAGACGCCGACCAGTAAAACGAAAAAATTTTGTATTGACGTTTCGGCGCCTAGAACGGGGGCCTTGTTCACAATGGAAACACACCAAGAGGGTTCGTCTTTTTAAAAGCTATAGTAATCGCCGTAAAGATCGCGCGTAAATCGGGTTAAGATTGCCCTCGTTACGATTAAGCGTGTGAGCCGTTGTCTGTATCACCAGGGACTCGAGATGAAGCCGTGATGTTGTCAGTTTCTCTTTTTCGATGATTCTTGCTTTCTCCCAATCTATTCTGTGATTTGCCGTCACCGCGTGCTCTGCCAAGGCGTTATTGCGGGTATCTTCTTTCTGCACATCACGAGCATGTTGCTGTAGGCGCTTCTTGTAACTTCCGGTTTCGCCGATGTAAACACCGTTGCAATCTGCACAAGGGATGGCGTAGACAACTCCTGGGAACTTCTCTTTTGGCAACTGATCTTTGACGTTCATCAGTTGTTGTCGCATTTTCTTGACAGGGACATGGGCAACTTGCACGTCATACTCCCGTAATACACGGGCGAGGCACTCACTTGTTTTCGGCACATAAGGAATAGCCGCACGTTTTTTGGGCGGAAGAGGGGCGTCCGGATGACGAGGCCGTGACAGCCGTCGTTCTGTGGACCTGATGAAATGGCTTGGGTAACCACAACTAGTGAGATCTTTTCGTACCCTTGACGCGTCCGCAGCGGCGTCAGTGGTGTTTGTGCATATCTTCTTGGCCCGCTGCATTAAACTGCTCACAACGGCTCTTTTTTGGGCGGCAGGATGGACGGAACTGAAATGTAGGTAGCGGCCTGTATGTGTAGCCTTTCTATACACGCTAAACGACAACTTCTGGCCTTTCCTTGAGACGAGGACGTCCAGAAAAGGCAGACTGCCGTCCACCTCTTCTTCCAACGTAAACTGAATGGCGTCTTCCTGGCTGTTCAGGTGTGTCAGAAACTGGCTCACCGCGTCCTTGTGCAGAATGCAAAAGCAGTCGTCGATGTAACGGAAGAAGACCTTGGGGGCAGGGTGAAAGGAGGTTAACGCGCGTCGCTCCAATGACTCCATGGTGAGGTTAGCGGCCGTCACCGAAACAGAAGCACCCATGGGGGTCCCATGGACTTGCTTGTAGTAGTTTCCCCTAAAAACAAAGTAGGTATTGCTCAGGCAGAAAGCAAGCAGCCGGCGCAGGTCCCGTGCTTCTATTGGCGATCTTTCCGGTAGAGAGGCATCGCTATCGAGCGCAGCGGTGCATACGTCGACAGCAAGGTCAGTCGGTACACTCGTGAACAGGGACTTCACGTCGAAAGACACCATCAATTCACTGTCTTCGATCAGGGTGTTGCGGGTCTTCTCAACAAAGTCGTATGAGTTGCGAACGTGGCAAGTCCCATGGCCAACAAGCGGGGAAAGAACACGGTGCAAGAATTTGGAGAGGCTGTGCAGAGGGGAGCGGGTAAAATCCACGATAGGTCGCATTGAAACTCCTGGTTTATGTATCTTTGGCAAGCCATAAAACGCTGGCGCGGAACCATTGTGGCATAGTAACTTGTAGTAGAGCGGTTTTTGGCTCGGCGGGACGAACTGAAATACGTCGGCGAGAAGCTTCTGAAGTTCCCTCTCCAACTTGAGTGTAGGGTCCTTCTTGAGGCGGACGTACGTGTCACCGTCTTCCAGGAGAGACAGTATCTTGCGGTCATAGTCAGACTTGTCCAAAAGGACTGTCGCGTTGCCTTTGTCTGCTGGCAAAATTACAATATCTTTGTTGTCACGGAGGCTCTTCATAGCGGATTGTTCCTCGCGAGACAAAGCAGAACGGGAAGGCCCGCGATGAATGGCGTTGAGAACGCCCACCACCCGTGTGCGGGCCTCTTCGCGGCGAGTGTTCTCAACTTGGCTGATCGCATTTTCCACAGCGCATACCAACTTCTTCCTATTCGGTGCAGCTCCTAGGTTGAAATTCAACCCCAAATTCAGAACAGCCTCTTCAGCTCGGTTGGGCTTATACGATGAAAGGTTATGCACAGCGGGTTTTGAAATCATCGTCTGCCCTCTCTGGTTCTCGGATAGGAGCCTGCCTAACTTATTGTCATGAGCACGCTCACCTTTCTGGCGTTGACGTTCCATCTTCTTTTGGGCTCCATCTTCTTGGGTTCCATCTTTTGGGTTCCATCTTCTTTTGGCCTTTTGGGCTCAGTGTGGTTGGCAAAGCGGAACATCAGCTCCTGCAAGCAAGAATCTTGGACTGCAAAGGAAAAATCCGCGCACTGGAGAACGAAGCGTTTTTTGCTCGTCGTCGTCTAGAACACCAATCTCCTAATGAGTTCACCAGCATTCAGTTGCACGCAAATCAGAAGATGGAACGTCAACGCCAGAAAGGTGAGCGTGCTCATGACAATAAGTTAGGCAGGCTCCTATCCGAGAACCAGAGAGGGCAGACGATGATTTCAAAACCCGCTGTGCATAACCTTTCATCGTATAAGCCCAACCGAGCTGAAGAGGCTGTTCTGAATTTGGGGTTGAATTTCAACCTAGGAGCTGCACCGATTAGGAAGAAGTTGGTATGCGCTGTGGAAAATGCGATCAGCCAAGTTGAGAACACTCGCCGCGAAGAGGCCCGCACACGGGTGGTGGGCGTTCTCAACGCCATTCATCGCGGGCCTTCCCGTTCTGCTTTGTCTCGCGAGGAACAATCCGCTATGAAGAGCCTCCGTGACAACAAAGATATTGTAATTTTGCCAGCAGACAAAGGCAACGCGACAGTCCTTTTGGACAAGTCTGACTATGACCGCAAGATACTGTCTCTCCTGGAAGACGGTGACACGTACGTCCGCCTCAAGAAGGACCCTACACTCAAGTTGGAGAGGGAACTTCAGAAGCTTCTCGCCGACGTATTTCAGTTCGTCCCGCCGAGCCAAAAACCGCTCTACTACAAGTTACTATGCCACAATGGTTCCGCGCCAGCGTTTTATGGCTTGCCAAAGATACATAAACCAGGAGTTTCAATGCGACCTATCGTGGATTTTACCCGCTCCCCTCTGCACAGCCTCTCCAAATTCTTGCACCGTGTTCTTTCCCCGCTTGTTGGCCATGGGACTTGCCACGTTCGCAACTCATACGACTTTGTTGAGAAGACCCGCAACACCCTGATCGAAGACAGTGAATTGATGGTGTCTTTCGACGTGAAGTCCCTGTTCACGAGTGTACCGACTGACCTTGCTGTCGACGTATGCACCGCTGCGCTCGATAGCGATGCCTCTCTACCGGAAAGATCGCCAATAGAAGCACGGGACCTGCGCCGGCTGCTTGCTTTCTGCCTGAGCAATACCTACTTTGTTTTTAGGGGAAACTACTACAAGCAAGTCCATGGGACCCCCATGGGTGCTTCTGTTTCGGTGACGGCCGCTAACCTCACCATGGAGTCATTGGAGCGACGCGCGTTAACCTCCTTTCACCCTGCCCCCAAGGTCTTCTTCCGTTACATCGACGACTGCTTTTGCATTCTGCACAAGGACGCGGTGAGCCAGTTTCTGACACACCTGAACAGCCAGGAAGACGCCATTCAGTTTACGTTGGAAGAAGAGGTGGACGGCAGTCTGCCTTTTCTGGACGTCCTCGTCTCAAGGAAAGGCCAGAAGTTGTCGTTTAGCGTGTATAGAAAGGCTACACATACAGGCCGCTACCTACATTTCAGTTCCGTCCATCCTGCCGCCCAAAAAAGAGCCGTTGTGAGCAGTTTAATGCAGCGGGCCAAGAAGATATGCACAAACACCACTGACGCCGCTGCGGACGCGTCAAGGGTACGAAAAGATCTCACTAGTTGTGGTTACCCAAGCCATTTCATCAGGTCCACAGAACGACGGCTGTCACGGCCTCGTCATCCGGACGCCCCTCTTCCGCCCAAAAAACATGCGGCTATTCCTTATGTGCCGAAAACAAGTGAGTGCCTCGCCCGTGTATTACGGGAGTATGACGTGCAAGTTGCCCATGTCCCTGTCAAGAAAATGCGACAACAACTGATGAACGTCAAAGATCAGTTGCCAAAAGAGAAGTTCCCAGGAGTTGTCTACGCCATCCCTTGTGCAGATTGCAACGGTGTTTACATCGGCGAAACCGGAAGTTACAAGAAGCGCCTACAGCAACATGCTCGTGATGTGCAGAAAGAAGATACCCGCAATAACGCCTTGGCAGAGCACGCGGTGACGGCAAATCACAGAATAGATTGGGAGAAAGCAAGAATCATCGAAAAAGAGAAACTGACAACATCACGGCTTCATCTCGAGTCCCTGGTGATACAGACAACGGCTCACACGCTTAATCGTAACGAGGGCAATCTTAACCCGATTTACGCGCGATCTTTACGGCGATTACTATAGCTTTTAAAAAGACGAACCCTCTTGGTGTGTTTCCATTGTGAACAAGGCCCCCGTTCTGGGCGCCGAAACGTCAATACAAATTTTTTCGTTTTACTGGTCGGCGTCTCTTTGTTTTGAAAATAAACTGTTTGCACTGCAAACTGCTCAATATATTTGGTGACTATGTGGCCATCAAAAGCTATAAAAATGGCACCCCTGTGTAAGCCTGCCATGATACGAATCACTAAAAGTAAACAAGTCGATCTCTAAAAGAAGGTAATTGGTATAATCAGTCATGTTTGCAGGGTCTAAGCTACATTCCGCAAATATTCTGAAAGAAACATTCCCAAACAGCACTGCAGTGTCATTGCACCTGCCATAATAAACGGGGCAAACTTCCAGCGCAGATTTGTAATAAATAGCGTTCCTTTGGTGACAATTCTCTCTTGTGATTAAGAATCGCAGATAAAGTTTCATGTTATCACGTTATGGCGAACCTTGGCAGTCTCTGCGCACCTGCATGAGTATCAACATGCTTGTCACTACCTCGTAAACGTCACCGATCTCCCAACGGTCGTCACGGGGACATTCTGCCGGTTGCGTCTATACATCTCGTCTTGGACACCATTGCTTCCGAGTCGCCACCATGTCTAGCACGCCTTTCTTTTCTCAAGGCTGGGTGAGCCAACGGTTTGGTCTTTGCCCGAACAGGAAAACATGCGTGCCTTTGCCGAACGATGCCCTGCGGCCGGCAACGTCCTCGGACGAGCGACGCACGCTGAAGTCAAAACACGATTGCTAACATCGGAAATGGCTCTTCGAATTACGACACGTGAGAAACTGTGTGCTCACAGGAGAATCGTGGCTTTGTCTCGTGGTCGTCAAGGGGCTGGGGATTCCATCCGAGCGACTGAGTTTTATCGAAATTCATTATTGCGATAAGGACGGGTCAAGACACGTGCTTGTGACAACTGGCTCACGAGTGTTTTGGGCAGTTGCCCAGATGCGGTACCGCGATAAGCGGTGACGTTTCATCGCGGAGGTGGGGCATGGCCTTGTGGAACGTCATGAGTTCGCCTTTTGGGGTCTTGCCTTGTGTGGAAAGAGTTTAAAAGTGGTCGCAGTGGCGTGGAATGCGTAAGTGAAGAAGCGTGAACAGGTGATTTTGTAACTTACCCAAGCGAATTCATTTTCTTTCCATTTTATTTCCAACTATGACTGGAGTACACGTTCGAATTTTTTCCTCAGCAGTTACTACTCCTCTCTTGATTTAAGAATAGTAGCTGTCATATTAAGGGGCTCGAAATCTGTAAGTATTTATTTGCCACGAACCCCAACTAACCTTAAACTTTCCACTAGCGTGATTCCCACTGTACAGAGAAACAGCACATTTTGAATACTGTAGGCTGTTGCGTAAAACGGAACATTCCCCCGATTCATATGTGTAGTGGTAGCATACGAGATGCTTGAGGATACGACAGAACTTGGAAAATAAGTTGGTAAGAATAACTGCACTTGGATATACCGAGCCTTCAGGGAAACAGTGAAACGTGCGTAGAAACTTACACGAAGGGTGAAAATTGAAAGTTGACGCAATTTATGAACCAGGATTTGCGTCTGTTTAGTTTGTGACAGTTCCTAATGCATTTTTATTGCACTAGCAGGTCACACCCCCCTCCGCACTAATTTCAAGCATGAGCAACAGCTTCTTTGTGCCTTTAAAATGAGCAGTAGACTACATGTTCAAGTAACGCCTATAAAGAGAGAGTTTTGAAGTATGTCTTGCCATAGTAGACAGGAAGAGCAACCTCCAAATGACGCAGGAAGAGTGGTTTCATATGAGATTCCTCAGCGCAGAATATCTGCTCTTGTATTACGTAACGATGATTCCCCGTTCTAGCTGAACGTCACTTCCGCCAGCCTGTTTTTGTTATTTATCTGAAGAGCTTCTCCGTCGCTGCTACCGCGTGCTGCTGACAAAATTACTGCGCAGTTATTACCTGATTGCTTTTAATTGCCCAAACTTCATTCACGAGGTGTTGTGTTCCTTCCTGTAGTCACGAGTTCATTATCACTACGGAGTTCGTTATCATTCTAAGAAACTACGCACACCTGATCTGAAAACACCTTAGGCAGCCTAAGCTGTCTACGTCAAGAGAATAGGGTGAGTTGTCCTCATGTCTCGATCATGTTTCCTCACCACATTCCAGCTATTTCGCCATGGGTTTCACATAGAAGGCTTCGCGTTTCAGGTCTGAAAGTAAACAAGGTGTGGCGTGATTTGATGAGTTCAAAAAAGAAACGTCCGTAGCCATTACGTTGAAATCACGGCACTACAAGATGATTCCTTAGAATAATAACTGGCAGTACAACTAGGCTGGAAGCATTGCTGACTTTGACGAACGCTCGTTTCAAACAATAATGAAACTTTGCCTCAGAAACACTATTCAATGGAGGTAAAGAAATAAAATTATAATCTGTTTCTCGACAGTAGTATATAGACTCAACTTCAAGATCGGCATAATTTCAGCTGAGATCATGAGCGGAAATGTCACGCGATCTTATAAAGATTCGAAGAAATACGATAAAATATATTTTTAATGATTTATTTCAATCGGTATTTGAACATGATGATGGGTTGAGAATAAAGGTGCCGCTTGGCAAGGTTGCCACCTGAAGTAGAGCAAGCGGTTACATTTGACGCCACTGTTGTCACTTTAGGATAGATACGTTCACTGCATACTTCCACGTTTCCGAGTGCAGTGAAAAAATATATAACAAAAACTGTAACTGAAAAGCATAATTCTTGTATTAAAAAAATCTACAAAACCGCCACTGTGGACAGATAACTGGTTTTAGGGTCGCATTGGGTTGTAGATTTTGAAATTCAGTGCAATTAAATTACGCTTATTTCTGGAAGAAAATTATTTAAGCCTGTGGGAATAAAAAGTAGAACGACGAACTGAAAGGCGAACTGACTACCGCTTTAACCTAGATGTAAAAACAAAATGTGCAAATTTTGCTAGCAGAAAAAAAATAGTGCAGCACGGTTTATAAAATGCTGTTCTATTCACGCAGAAAATAAAGACTAGTAAGCGGTGAATAATCAGTAAAACACACCGCGATGCAAGTGCGAGGGTTCGTGCCTTCAGCGGTTGACCAAGCGCAGGAAGAGCTGGCAGCAATAGTCAATGGAAAACACGTCTTACGGGGCCTGCAGCGTTCTATAGTTGCTATTGTAATATAACGGTGTTATTGATAACATATGTTGTTGACGATGACTCATCGTTCATAATTAATCTCCGTGTCGTCAGGAATTTTAAAGAAAGAGCTTAACTGAGTGAGTGAAAAGATCTATGGATCTCTGTAGTGTTCGGCGCCAAGTTCAACGGGAGACTCTCTTATTCAAGGGCTTCATTGTACACGGCTGCACCACATGCCATGTCAACATACTGGACCTCGTCCCCCAAGACTTCGCTGGACAGCAGCGCCTCCTACTGCTTTACTGGGGAATTTGTATGTGTGGGACTGTGGTGATTATCTGACAGCACTAAGACGTGGGCCTCGGTTTATGGTTGGATTGATTTTGTTAGAAAAAAAAAGATTTAAGAGAGCGTCTATGAGCAGTTGCCTCCAGTGGACCAACGATTGCTGCCGGTTTTGTTTTGAAAGAGGGTAGAGAAAAGCTTCCTGGCGCCTCCGAGTTGAACCCATAGATTTATGGCCCTCGCGTTCAGACACTTGAATTGTGAAAGTCGTTTCCTAAACATTATGGTAATCTGTCACCATTGAAACGGCTTCATTGCATCTAAAGTTTTCGAAAGTGCGCGTTATCAGAAATGTTTGACTGCTTTTAGCTAGCACCGCAAAGACTTGCTTCTCATGGCGCTTAGATCGGAGAAGATCCTTTCTCAGGTTTATTTAATCCTACAGGAAACGGAGTGTTTTTCTTTCAGAGGATTTAAGCTATGTTATGGGTAAACAAATAAGGGTAAGGAAGGCAAAAGGTGTTATACACACCTGAAACAGGCCTGACCTCACAAAGCAATAACAACAAGACACGGTGAGATATTTCAAGGTGGTCTGTGCAACATGAAATACGTCAGTATATACATTTTCGCCCACAAGATCCAGGGTATTTGCTAAATAGAGGAAACAGCAATATTGATACCGCATCACACAACAGAACAATTGAAGGATAACTGAAAAGAGAGTGCCCATAAATTACGTGCAATGCTCACAACGGCGGTAAAAGGAAACAAGCTGTTGATTCCACGAAAAGTGCAAAGAAATAATAAATGACTAATAAATGAGCAAGAACTGTAGGTAAGAACTATCGAAACAGCAGTGCGTGAGTCCAGACTTATCCTTAACGATTTGACTAGTACGATACTAGGGCAGCAAATGGCCATAAGTGTGACACAACAGCAATGACTTTCGAAAACAAGCCTCTCAAAATCATCTCAGTGAAAGAGGAAGTTTAAGTAGGAATTTTGTGGTGTTGAGGCTAGGCAGCGGTTTCTAAGCGTATGGCTGTTTAAAGTGTGAACGTTGTATCGTTACCAGTGAAGCAAGTGAAGGTATAATACTCGGACGCATGTGGAATGAATACCCTTTAGATGCTGAGGCGCATATTAGATATGAGTGCTAAAACAACCGCTAAACATGTGTGTTAGCGAATCCTAACATTGCCGTCATTTTTTTTTACTTGGCCTATTTTCCTTACAATGCAGATTTAAGAGAAGATATTTAACAATATTTGAGTGCTGCATTAGAAAGCATTTCATCGCTTTCGAGAGTCGGCCGCGCATCCACTGAAATTGTTGCTACCAAACTATTTCTTTCTCACGGTGAGGATGTAATCAGTGAACTCCCCGACAACTTCCTGGTTCTTCCGATCTATCGTAAGGTGCATTAGGATGGACAGCACTGCAGGTTGCTAATCATTAGTATTGTACGAGCACAACTCAAAGCCCACAGAAAGAGGTAGAAAACACAGGAGCAAGTGATTTTTGAGGAAGGCAAAGGTTTGTTTGATGCTGTCTTTCATTCTTTGTGCCATGTGTGTGCCACACGAACAGTATAAAAGCCATCGTAAAGATTTTTTTCCACTTCAGATACTCAATTCTTCAGATACCTCTAGTTTTTCTCCAACTGATGCTCAAGCCTGCCGGTTAGCCTAACCCTTTGATCTCCTTAGCCATGTGCCGTAATCTACACCGAGCTGTTGAGGCAAATGCACCGAGCAAATCTCAGATTTACATAGCACTTAAAAATCGAACACGTAGTTTTATGTGTTCAAGTTTCAGCATGATTCTTGCAGCCATAAACATAATAATAAGAAGGAGATTCCGTCTGTATACCTCGCTCTCATTCAAAATAATGTTTCCTTCATCCTCCTAAAGGAAATGCTCAGTCGCATTGTTTTTTTAACCTTTACGAAATGTCTTCTAAAATAAAAGGATGATAGATTTGCGTAGTTAGGCCAAATGCGCATGAGCTGCTCGAGCAGCCCGGTTTTCACTTTGGTTCCGGTCACCGATTCAGTGTTCATGGATGGCAGTTGTTCGAATAGCGATAATGGGTTAATGTCTATATATGCGGAATTGGCCATTCTCTGCATTCATAAATCCGTGGGAGTCTTCCTGCCACTCCTGGCGCAGTGGTGCAGTGGTGCAGCGGTCAAGCGATGCGCCACTGCCTTCCTGATGCAGGTGCTGCCATTGATGGGATTTGGCTTGTCTGGTTTGGGTTGCGATCCAGGTTGCACTTCGCGAGCAGCCTCTCACGATTAATTGAGCTGCCGCCTGACACGGTGGCCATTCTGCCCACCTGCGCACCGAGTAGTAGGCAACCTGCCACAAGACTGTCTTCAGACAGACGGACGGACGGACGGACGGGCAAGCAGACGGGCGGGCGGGCAGGCAGGCAGGCAGGCAGGCAGGCAAAAATTATGGTGGGGCAAGAAAAAAGATTGAAAAATAAAGTGCCCCAGCCCGTGTCACTAGGTATAACGAGCTTAATCCAATGTAAGATAAATGATGAGGGATTGCTCCAATAAAGAATTTTGCATTGCAGAAAAAAAGGGTTTCTACTATCCAGCTCTACCGCCGCCACGGGAACGAGCCAGGGAATCCGCGGATTTATTTTATTTGTATACTATACATTGTTATTAAGTGAGCTATATACAGAGTATCTTTTCTAGGTGATTATGTCAGTATTTAGATGATATGATGGAGTAGGGTAACACATGATATCTTCCTGGGCTGATTTTACAATTAAGGTTTTAATCTAATTGAAGGCCTGATGTGGTAATCTTCTGAACTTGTCTTGTTCCTGGTTTGTTGGCCAGTTGTCGTAAGAGGGGGTAGATGGTGACGAGGATTGATGTTCCTGGCGGGTTCTGAAATACTGGTAAAGAAAATTTGAGTGACCCAGTGGTTGTAGAACGTTCATTTGGGCGAGTTGGTATAGATGCATCTTTAGTAAAACAGCGCGAACAACGTAGGACAAGATGAAGGAGGACACAGGACGGGCGCTGCGTCCTCCTTCATCTTGTCCTACGTTGTTCGCGCTGTTTTACTAAAGATGCCAGTGGTTGTGTATTGGTGAGTTTTTTGGTTGGTCTGGTTTCCTTTGGCCGTTTATTCACTCCTTTTCCTTCCTCTCTTTCTTCCTCCCTCCTTACTCATGTAGTCAGTTTCAAGGAGAGAACGAAAGGGAATATATATATATATATATATATATATATATATATATATATATATATATATATATATATATATATATATATATATATATATATATATATATATATATATATATAGCAGACAGGTCAAATGAAGTGAGGGGCTCGTTTGACAAACATATTAAGGAAGCCAACAGTCACCGAAACCAAGGTGCATACGGGAATGTTTCCATCTTTTTTTTTAATATCTAGTGCCAATGATTTACTTTTTTTAAAGAAAATTACTTATCAAGCAGGAAAAAAAAGAACCATGCCGCCGGTGGGATCCGAACCCACGACCTCCGAATATCGCGTCCGGTGCTCTTAACAACTGAGCTACGGCGACGGCTGTCCAATCTGCTGCTTTCGTGGGTATTTATGTTTTGCATGTAAGCGAACCCTGAGAGTGTTCACCAGCGCCACCCTCGTCCTGTTGGCTTCCTTAATATATATATATATATATATATATATATATATATATATATATATATATATATATATATATATATATATATATATATATATATATAAGAAAGAAAAAAGAAAAAAACGGAGAAATGTTATCTTTTGGTGTTCGTTGTGGTTGGGGTAGGAATATCATTGGAGGTACGTTTCCTGATTTTGGTAGATGTAGCGTTTTACGGTGTGCCTGGTGGTGAGTGTTGTGTGTGGTGTTTTTGAATGTTAAGGTTCTCGTCGTACCGGATTATAGTGTGTCTAAGGCGAATATGCTGTCTGTTATTAGCTGTTCGGCAAGGATTTCAAGGTCCAACCCTCAGGGTTCTTGCTTTGGAATAGGGATATGATGAAGTTGATGGTTAGGGGTGGTGATGAAATGAATGACAGGAAAATTGGTGGTATGAGTTAGACTGTGTGGAGAGGGGTGGGGAGGAGTGAGCAAAATATATGGCTGTTAGTTTTTTATTGAGAAGGTACTTTGTTAGCTTTTTTTTTCTTTTTTTTCATTCAAGGAGAGGGTAGAGGGTGTGGTTTGATGCTTGACTAAAGCCGGTCTCTTGCCAAGATTGTTTGGCCTTCTTGAGTTGTTTGGCCTTCTGTCGTAATTGAAGATCAGACAGACAGACAGACAGACAGACAGACAGACAGACAGACAGACAGACAGACAGACAGACAGACAGACAGACAGACAGACAGACAGACATGCAATGGTTAAATGCGGGGAATGGCATTATTAAGTGCTAGCGTACTAAAAAACAACGCTAACCTAATATGACATATTTACCATTTTTCAAAACATACAAAGCCATCTGTAGCTAACATTTGATAATATTAGATATTAGTGATCGATCGAATTTTTGCCAGTGGAGTGAGAATTTTCATTTTGTTCGTAGGAAAGCCCTGCCGAGCTTTACTCACCACGACACAAATTAATGGAGACTCCGTGCACTCTCCTATCTGTTATGGAGTAATAATCCCTTTTATACCGTGATTGCATTCGGTTTTGTATTACTTGGTTTACAGCAGTTGTAAGTTCGAGGGATGATTCCTCCCCGGAGTGAGAAGCAGAAAGAGAAAGCGGAGAGGTGCGTCGCGAGGAATAAGTCTTTGGAGTACTTTGGCGGCGCCGCAAGCATGAAAAGAAAAGAACATGAAGTACACTGTGCCTTAGAGAAGTAAACGCATGGCAATACAGATGAACCACTGAGCCACGAGGGCGGTTAGAACGACGCAGGATGGTGAGCACATTTGTTTACGATTCTTCGTCAAGAAAGTCATGTCAATGTATTCTTGACGATGATCTACCATCACTAAATTGACTCCACGCGCATTGGCTCGTTGTTTTTCATCTGGGGAGCTTCTCCATCATTAGCGTGATGCACTATCCCAGAAGCATCTACGAAGTTAGAGCTTGACTAGTTTTAAATTTTTTGGCGTCATTATTTAATTCCCGAGGACGCGTTTACTTGATAACAGTCACGAGTCCATTATCTAAAGGAAATTCGTCACCTTTCCAAGAAGCTGCGCACACCTAATCTGAGAACGCCTTAGGCGACCAAAGCGTTTGTCCTGAACAAAATGGCGGAAATTGTTTTCACCTTTAGTTGGTGTTTCGTCACTGCATACCGAAAGTTTCGCCTCGGGCTTCCGGAAGCAGTCTTCGCCCTCGGGCCTTGACACTAAACAGGGCGTGACATGTTATAACGTGTTTATAAAAGAATTGTGGCGTCCACCGTTGACGTGCATGCAGGGTGCCTAGAGAGCTCCTTCGGCGTCGATAATTAGGCTTGAGAGAATTACTAACTGAAATGAATGCCTTTTCATAAACAATATTCACAATGGAAACAAGGGCAATAACCTAAAGAGGAAGAAATAAACAATTAATAGGGCCTTTTTGCTCTGTCAACGAGGAGCTTTAGAAAATCAGCCGTATCAAAGTGAGCTTAAAGATTTCGCTTTGTAGCCACGAACGTAAACGTAAATGTAATGAGCCCTGAAAACTGGGATTATCCGATAGAATTCCCGTAAAGCAACTTCAGTTTTACTTTCGGATTTAAGTCCTTATAACAGAAATTTATCTCTCGAGTGCAGTTTTACTCGCGATGGGCGCATCATTTGATAGAAGATGCTCCCGTACTATGCGGTCAATAATTCTGTATTTTGTCGTGTGGTACTTAATAAAACCTGTAAGATGCGGTCAGAAATAAACTTCAAACAGCGGAGTGGCACCTTCGTTTATTGCATGCAGCTGACGCGTTGGTCAAGCTATACTTTTGCGTGGTCAGGCTGTGGCATAATTATTTATTTTGCTTGCATTCAGGTAATTGTACTGATTTCATGCGAACCATCTGATACTCAGGCAACATCATAAGGCTATCCTCTTTATCTTGAGTTCGCTGTTATTTTGCTTTTGCAATGTTTCTTCCTCAAAACTGTGTCTAAGATTAGCTCTTACTAACGAATTTGCCAATGAACGAGCGTTACTATTTTTCTTTTAATTTAGAAGTTCCTCTAGCTGGCCCATCTATAAAGCCCAAAACGAACTGAGGCTATATAAATGGCCACTACATTAACTCGCTGCAGGTTTCAACTTCGTTGGCTGGCTTTCGCGCAATCATGGACGTCTGAATGTTTGTCCGTCTCGCACATACACAGAGCACGCATAGCCTTAGGGGACGGAGAAGGACAACAAAAGGAGAGAGAAAGGCTCGCAACTTTATTTGCCACAGGTGTCGGGAATTAGGGAACGTGGGTCCTCTGTAACCCTCAGGTGGGGGTACCTTCTGGACCCAAGAAATGAGTGAAATTTGAGTGGTCTTGTCTGGCTGGTTGAGGTGTTGTTCCTAGCTGCCTGCAGAGGGAGCCGGCAGGAGGGCCCTTGGGGGCGCAGGAAGCTTGCGGCGGGAAAGCAGATGTAGCCCGCCGATGTAGCGGCTTAGGAAGGGCTATAGCAACGCAAAATATTGCACGAGTAGACAGTGCACACCTCCCAAGCTTCAATAAGAGGTCAAGTATGGCTGGCCGTCAATGTTCCACATGCCTCTCTACAACATTATCAAGGCATCTTTCCAAGCGAATTCTGCACAAATGTGTTTGTGTAAAGCTGACGCAAAACTGCTTATCCAAATCGTTGACACGACAGTCGATTTAGAGCATTGTACACTAGCCATTATTGCTAATACCAAGAGTTAATTTTATGCAATATTAGGGATCTGGACTTGTTCTGCTGCACAGTTTGTTACGTCTTCTTACAAAGTATTGGTTTGCTAGTAGTAACATTTGGCAGTTACCGAAAAAATGCTAGAAAGCTGGCTTTTTAGCTACAAAGCTACAAAGCACGTCTTAGCTTTGCTTCCCAGGTTTCGCGTCGTCGGTGACGGCGATGGTTGCGATCCTGCAAAAACACAGCCGAGGATCGCCGAAGTTCTGCAGACAGTCACAGACAAATTTTTTGAACAGATAATTTAAGCGAAATTGGATTGGGGCGCTTTTGATTAGCGACGAAATTTGTAGCGGACTGCATGGAACAGTCTTGAGTGCTAGCCGCTTCCATGGCTCAGTGGTTAGGTGCCCAGCTGCCGTCCTGAAAGCCGGGGAATTGACTCCGGCCGCGACACTCGCATCTCTATGGAGACAAAGCGCTAGAGGCCCGTGCACTTTGCAATGTCAGTGAACCTTAAAAATCCTCAGGTGGTCTGAATATTCCGGAGCCCTCCACTACCGCGTATCTCATTGCGTGTTTTGCTTTGGGAGGTTAAAGCCCAAAAAACGAAACCTTAGAGCCTATGTACTCAAGCAACACATCACCACTGTTTGCAAGTGCCAAGACTGCAAAAAAATATCATGACGCACTTTATCAAATGTTCCCGAGGTGAATCTGAATACGGAAAACATGTTCGGCCTCACCGTACAGTGTCTTCAAAACGGAATGTCAGTATGAATATGGTTACTACAGCCGTGAATACTACAAGCTTTACTCGAGTTTTAGGGCAACTTCACTAGCTGCAAACGCAAAGAATTAACCTTCGTTAATAAACCGCAGTGCACGCGTGTATATTGGGCTCAGTTTTATCACATTTACAGCAAAGCATACAGCGGTGTCGCCAGCAGACACTGCAGATGTAGCTGACCAGATGTGTTGCTGGAGTTAAGGCCTATAATGCATCCCTGCAAGCAGTATTAAAGAGAAACTGCTAATTTTTCTAGCATTATTAGTTCATGACCAGATTACATTCCTTCGTCTCCTGTCTCCAGCTCAAGAAACCGTTTTAAAAAATGTCAGGTATAACTTTTTTAAAGCAACATAAATATCAAGGCGAAACCGTAATTAGCCGGGAACGATGCTCTGGATGACGCGGCGATGAGGTCGATACATTATTTAAACATTCAGTCACACGGGCGTTAAGCGGCTTAAATAGCCACTTGAAATGCGGAACCATTTCAGAACATGCCTAAGACGGCCTTACACACGCCCAAAAATTTGTTGTTATGCAGGGAGGGGGAATTTACACAAGATTTATGTTTCTAATGGTCGCAAACGCATTGTTACTCGCACACACCAGCTGAGCTGAGGCACCAAAATTGGCAAAATTTAAAATCGATTCACATACCAGTGAACTGCAGTGCGGCTTCCAAACTTGGTGAAGATGGTTAGAACAGAGAGTAAAACATCAGTAAGCGTTTTACTAGCGTACGCTAATATTGAAGACCCCTGAAGTTTTCCTTTAAAAGCGCCAGTGCAGATACACTCACGGGTGGCAACACCATTCTGTGCAAATGCGAAAATCGGAAAAGCACAATGTGGACAAAATCTACATCTTGCGCCTATCGTCCGCATATCGTCCATGTCGTTTATGTCGTCCATAGCATATCGCCCACAGAATATTGTCCGCACTAAGACTGGTCTAATCAAGAAAAATTTTTTTAGTACACTGGAATGCTTTATGAAAGGAAAGACAAAACCACTGGCCGTTAATTTTGAATTCAAAACGCTCTATTGAGTCGGTGGCTCAAAGGTCGTGAGCGTTATGTATTGCAGTTTAACCCGTGCGTACTAAGCAGAACAGCGAGTTCATTCTAGAGACTGTGTGAAATGCTGCGCACGCGTCTTAGTCATGTATTGCTCTCTTAACGGTGTAGACACTTCCCGGCTAGCGCATTATCCCGCATGTGCACCGACAAACAACCACGTTTACGATGCGATTTAAGAAAAGGGAAGTGAGAATGTTTCTAGATCGTTCGATCATTCGTAGTGGTTCATTTCTAGAAGCTATGTCCATCTCGAATTCGGTTACAAAACATTAACGTTCATCCTTGCGGTTGCAGTTTAAAAACGGGTTGGTTTTTGATTGTCGCGGCTGGAGGTACGCGCGAACGTGAACCTTCCTTCTTTCCGCTTCCTGTGCAACGGTAGTAACGAACTATGCGCGCTCCTAGATTGATGATGATGATAGTTAATGCTTATAGCGCAAGGGCATCTGCGGCCAAAGAGCGCCATGGCACAAGGTGTTTTCGTTTGCTCAAGGTGAGGTCAAAGACCCATTTCCCAAGCATTTCACCCTGTTTAAGCCAAGCACCAGGTCAGGGGAAGCTTGTACTCATTTTATTATCAGCGGTTGGTACCCGGCGGCACTGGGGATCGAACCCCGCACCTCCCCGCATGCGAGGCGGATGCTCAAACCACTAGGCCACCGCTGCGACAGCGCGTATTCCTCCGGCTGGAAGCATGAAGGAATATGTGCTGTCATGCTCCTTTGTATAAAGCCTCTGGTTATACGCTCCACACAGCCCTCAAAACGCCAAATAATTAATGAACCAGCGCGGCCACACGCGGAATCGTTCCTAATCCTGCGAAGCCCTCCGGCGCATTAGACGGACCCGCTACCGATTAACCTTCGAGCAAAGATGGAAAACGGGGAGTATAAGCTCAGTAGCCTCATTTACATGAAAGCCACAAGCGCAGGCTGAGTCAACCTCCTGGCTAAGCGAGGTCATCGGAACTGGATAGCTGTGCATTTGTATCTAACAATGTTGGTTTCTATGAACTCGACACTGAAGAACCAGGACAGTCGCGGCGGTGCGACTTGCACACCGGCTTCTGGCCTCCCCTAAAGACATATAATGTGAACGATTCAATGGAAATAAGCTTTATTATATTAGTAACTTGGAGGCGACGGTGACCAGCGAGTCGTCTCAGGTGAGGTAAACAGTATTTATTTCAATGTGCGAATTTCTCACAAAAAAATTCCTGGTAGTATGTGGATTTTTTTGAGTAGGCCTAGCTTACCATTTTTGGAACAGCAACGGCTCGGTGCAGATATTTTTCCCAAAGAAATAATGTGCATCACTGACCTTCAACGCAAACAGCAGCTCGGGGCCTGTCATCTAAACTCTACTTTGCCAACGCGAATGTAACTAGTTCCTCACTGAATACAAGACGAGCAATTTTCACAAGACGTGAGAGAGAGCGGATCCACTTTTCCCAGCGGCAATTTAAATGGCAGCCAATGTAAATGAAAGTAAAAGTGAAGGCATCAGCGTACTGTAGCACGAAGCGTGGGTCCCGTAGGCCCCTTGACTTTAAGGCAGCGAGGATATACAATTTCAGGTGTAGGCGCTCAGCAAGGAGCTCGTACGTCTGGAGGCAGTAGCAATCGTGATCGAGTTTTTTAAAAACTGAAAATGCGCGCAGCCGATTCTATGGTGTGATGCAATTAATCTGCACTATCGAAATGAAAATGATAGGCGTAATGTTAAGTGACCAAAAGCGAGCCGAGTGGGTGAGGGAACAAATGCGGGTTAATGACATCCTAGAGTCGAAGTCAAGAAGAAGAAATGGGCTTGGACAGGGCGTGTAATGCGAAGGCAAGATAACCGCTGGACCTTAATGGTATTACGGAGTGGATTCCAAGAGAAGGCAAGCGTAGTAGGGGCAACACAAATTTTGGGTGGGCGGACGAGATTAAGAAGTTCGCAGGCATAGGGTGGGCGCTGCTGGCAAAGGACAGTGTTAATTGGAGAGACACGGGAGAGGCCTTTACCCTGCAGTGATAGCAGTAGAAGACAACGACAACGTACTTATTTCATCGTGCATAAGCCTGTTTTGCGTAATTGTAAGTTGGCATATCGCAGAAAATAATAGTGAGACCACATATTATTGGTGCGTATGCGGTTCGCGAAAGAAGGTGGCAGTCATTTATAATATAAAAGACTCAGTACCAGGTGATGAACAGTGTCTATATTGCATGAAAGAAGAATGATTCAGAGCTGTCGGTCTCTAGCAGCTCACACAGATAGGTTCAGGTTATAGGGCGCAGAATCGTTCTTGCCCCTATTTCTGCGCTATTTGTAATAAATTTGCTTTTATAAGCCAGCTTCGCTTATGCACACTCTTGCACCCCTTATTGGATAACATAAGAGGCAGAGGGAGCGGGTCACTACGCCTTTATGCTCATTTTAGGAAGTACGTTATATTAAAAAAAAAAAAGTCTTGTTGGAAGGAAAGAAAGGCACCTCAAGAATTCTCGTGGTTACAATATGACGATCACTGAACATAATCCACCGCGCGATCTGTTCACAGCATACTACTGTAGAGTTGAAAATGGCAGTTATTGTGACCCGGTGAAAACTTACCCCGAAGTTCGGCAAAATGAATCGGTTAAAGTGCGAAAGTTGCTACTGAACGGGGCAATTGGTTCTGGACGAGTACATGAATACATTGTTTTTGAGGAGTTTAGATATCTAAAGATCGATGACGTATGGCGGCATGGGCAGCTAATGCAGGATAGAGAGGACGCGCTGGTGTATATGTGCGCGACTATATATATATATATATATATATATATATATATATATATATATATATATATATATATATATATATATATATATATATATATGTGTGTGTGTGTGTGTGTGTGTGTGTGTGTGTGTGTGTGTGTGTGTGTGTGCAAGCATGCGCGGTACAGGTGCCTTATATTTTTAATGCAATTCAAAGCACGCAAATACAATATCGGCAGCTCTGTGTTTTGGAGGCACAACGTTTAAAAAGGACTATCGGCACTTTGTTACTGAATGCTGTGCCCGCGAAGAAAGAGGCTTCGTTTCAGTCATTATGAGCATCTTGAACTTATCTGGGGTGCAGGGGGCGGGGGCAATTTCGTGCTTCCACGAGTTTAGTTATGAGGTGTATTTTTATTTTTTTTATTTATTTCAATACCCTAAAGGCCCAATGCGGGCATTACATAGGGGGGGATTCATCAAGGAAAACTTAAATATACAACACAAAACATGACACTATACCTGCTTCCAACGAGGGAAATGCATTAGCTCTCCCCCTTCTCTATCCTCGCCCACCTGCTCGGCCTTTAGCAGTTCTATTAGCTCTATTGCTTCCGCCATTTGCAGTTCTTATTTATGTTAATATATTTCTGAATTGACGGGAAACGTAGGCTGATATCGAATACAAAGCCATCTAAGAAGCTAGGAAAGCCTTTATGCATTGTCCTATAGGCTGGCCAGAACGTCGCAATCTGAACTGCACTGCTGCAGCACAAGCCTCAGTATAGTGTGAGTGTAGCAGTACTCATTTCAGATATTTTCCCAGTGCTGACAAAAAAATTTCAAGAGTGGTGCTTACATCTGTATGACATCTGAAAAGTTAGTGCACAATGTTGTGACCCCGTGGCTCCAACTTGGGCAAATGGGGGCTTGGGCAGTACTGAAAATGCTCACACGGGACACCGGTGGGGAAGTTTTGGCAAGCCTAAATGCGGGCTTTCGGTACAACCTACATCGCACCGAAACCGACACAGTAAGACTAACAAAGATTCAAAAGAAATGTTCATCCTACCGGGAGTCACGACACCAGTGAAAAGTAGTACTGATGGATGACTTTGTGGGCTACGCACATCGGCCAATGAGGGTTAATTATGGGGAGCCATATTTCGTAATCCTGTCACGGCTCGATATGAGGCCGTAATGGCTGATTTGTAGGTAGCCCACGGAGGCCGATATCAGGCCTCGTTACGCAGCCCGCATTGTTCCCGTGTGGCCAGCCGACATAAGCCATAGAGTGCGTTCCACCTAATAGCCCGCTTTGAGCTGCATGAGCTCGTTGCTAAACTGTAGAAATCGGATACTAAGAGCAGTGAGTGACAAAAAAAAAGGCAAAGCACTGCAAAGAGGAGAATACTGCAGAACAACAGTTTGAGAGAGTAACATGGGTATTAAGTAACACAGAAACGTTAGTGGGTTTTCTCGTCCGGAAAGAAACCACGTGGCTGAAAAACGCTGTGAGACATCTTTATTTCCAAAAACAGCTGTCACACTGATCACGCAGAAAGCCTGCTTTCTAACTGTGCGCACTGAGGTGGCAAGACGGTGTGAAGATTCTTGCAGTACGGCTCGTAAAGCACAATTTGGTCGCCCTTGCAGTTTGCATTGTACACGCTTGAACACTCTGCAGGGACTTTTGCATCCACAGTTTCCTCCGTTTGAACCAACTGACATCCTGCGGGGATAATGAAACAAAAAAACAGCATAAATTGCTGCACCATTTTTCAAAGTAGATAAGAGATTCACAAGAACATTTCGCGAAACTTCTTACACGGAAATGTCTAGATATAGTAATGAGTCTGGAAATCACTAGTGACAGTGCCCATCAAGATTTTGAAAGTGGCAAGTAGGTGCTTTCGCCCGCAGGCATGGGAATAAACATTGAGTAGAAGCACCTACAAAAATCTCGAAAAAGTTGATTATAATGTTCAAAGTGTATTGCCGCAAAGAAGAATGCAGAAAAATAGGCATAAAATATTGAATTTTAAGATTTGTAATCCGAATTCGCATACGTGCAGTACTCGAGCATTTCATTTTCCTGTCCAATTACAGAAAATTCTTTAACTGCCGCTGTCGTAGCCTGCGCTACTGACAAAACTAACAATTTACAGTTAAGAGTATTAAAGTGAAGTCATTGGGGGGCAACAATATTTTTTTGCTTCCTATCTGGTTGTATATTTTAACACTAACCTTTAAGAAGACTTACCTTTGTTTCCGTTGTCAAGGTCTTCTACCAGGATCAGACAAGTTTTTCGCGGATTTATGTACATCAGTTTGCGAAGCGTGGCCGGGTATTCTGCGTATTCAGAGAAACGATGGTGTCATGGTGACAAAGCAAAAAGTGAGACAGTTCTTTAATTTCACCAAATGTTACGACAGGTCGGTCACTATCAATTTTAAAGAAAAGGTAGGATAATTCATTAACTACTAAAATGCTTGTTTGACAGAGACCATTACCTACAGAGTAACTTGAGCTAGTAAAAGCAGTACTAGTAAAAATTACTGGCTCAAGAAGCTAGGAAATAACTCTAGTCGCGAACAAAAACGTTGTAGCGTTTATAAAAAAAAATGGATAGAAACGTGCTAGCATTTAGAACGGTTTGGATTGTTAATTTATACATCCATTGGAAAAATAGAAAAGCAACACATTCAATGCAGCCACCGCCCCACACCAGCGAGAAAAATATAGCAGGGTGTACAGGTCGGAAATCACACACACTGGCTTAGACATACAGAGGGCATTAACTGCCCATATCATGCAAAGCGACAGCATCAGACAACCCTACAGGGCACATAGGAAAGATTACAACGCAAGAAAAGCAAACATTAGAAACAGTGACAAGCCCGACACGCGCAACTAAGCGTTGCACGCGTAAGTCTCTTTCCGCCTTACATACCACGTAAAGATGTCTCTCAGTTTCGGGCTTCTGGCTCTTACCCGTAGAACTAATAATGAAGTGACAATTGATAATGAAGGGACAATTGTAGAACCAGGTTAGTATATTTGATAGCAGGACACTGCAGACATTTTGAATTACAAACCACTTCATTTAAACAATGGTCGGATTTATCCTCGACTAAATCTTAGCGTTGAAGGAATGGGGGCTAATCAGGTACTAAGTAGCGCCTATAGGTAGTAAAAAGATAAGTGCCGACTTTTCCTTACTACCTTGAAGACGGTAGCAAATGTGTAGTAGAAGCATAGCGAAATGCAGTAAGAGTTAGTGCCTGCCGCATTTAACACCTTCTCATTAGTTTTTCTAGAGTATCCAAAATAGAGGCTAGTGGCAGATGTGTTTCAATGACTGCCAAATTAAGTGATAATTAGTTCAATCTAAGCAATTGTTCAATAATACGTACCAATCTATATGGGGAACACTGGCAATCGTACGTAGCTTTACGTAGTGCTTCCCGCAGTTCGGCAGTCATGCAGACAGCGAGAAAGTTTTCGAAAATAAACTTCATTCAGCAGACCTGGACCCGCAAAGAACTGAATGAGTCTGCGGCGGCGTTACCACCAAGCGCGCACACGGTGGTCGTTGAACAAAATTTCTGCCTCTGTCAGCCGCGAGCAACTTGAAGTTGACCAGGAATAATCTAGATACGGCGCCAAAGTGATAACCAGAGCGATGTGCAACGTTGTGGAAGCAGTTGCGCGCCACTGCGAGCATTCATAATAAACTTGGTCGCACCTCGCGTCACTACCAAAATGGTAAAGTGCCGGCGGTTTTAAGCGGAAGCAACCTACAAAGATTCTAGGTGCTATTTGTGTGCTGGAAATAGAGGCGAGAAACGGCTTCTATCAAGAATCTCGCTAGAAAATCAGGAAAAGGCATCTCCGGGTAGAGAATCGCGTAGCCTTAATTGAATTTCCGGCCGCCGAAATGGCTGCCGACCAATTTTTACGGTAAACATACGCATCTGCCACCATTCGATACTGCGTTGCTACAGGCGACTACGAAAATGTTGGGCTCAATGCAGGATTCTTTAAACGCCTACATTCTTCCCGAGTTGTTAGCTGCATGTAGAGTATTCCTCTAGAAGATCTAAGAAAATGCGATACAGAGCACAGCAGGAAATATATGAGCACCAGTGCTCGAATTTCGCGAAACCAGCGGTATGATTATAGAAGCTACCTGTGAGTCAAGCGTATGCTCTCCGAACGCTGACGCTGTGACATGTGCGCCAAACCCGTTTGTCAAGGGAAGATTTTTTTATTTACGTTCTTTATTACTAAACATCTCCGACCGCTGTTAGTAGTGTCTACTTCCTGTTTCCGTGAAAAAAAAAATAAATTGGATGGTGCCAGCCTTTTTACGTAGCAATAAGTACGAGAAAAGTGGGATACAGAGGAACATACATTCCATTGCTTGAACAGGTATAGTGGTCGAAATTTCCGGAGTCCTACCCTACAGCGTCCTTCATAGCCTGAGTCGCTTTGGGACGTTAAACCCCCATAAATCGTAAATTGACCTTGCTGGCAGCAGCTACCGCTGAACTTCTAAGCATGTGCTTTCAGGCCTTCAGCGAAGTTATCGGCGACAAGGCATTCCGATCCCAGGACTATGTCAGCAGTTTACCTGCACAGGCACTGTTAGGGTCACGTCGGTCTAAATATGCCATATGTTTTGCTCTTAAACTTAATTTCGTGCACTTATTTCTTAAATGTGCGCAAAAACATGCGTAAGAGACGTCAACATACCCGGGAAAATCTTGTACGTTGCTGCATTTGGGGCCGTGTGTGGTGCAGTTGCTGAAATCTTCAAAGATGTGTTGTAACCGAGGCTGAAATAGAAGAAAAAAATACCTCGAAATCATCTGCTGCTCTGAAAGAAATAACTCGTGGCTCCTTTACGGTGCTAAGCAGGTTCTTAGGCAGGAAACGTACTGTAACACAGCCAGGGTCAGGTGCTCAAATGATTTTTTGTGCTTGCTCTACACACCACAGATGCTACAAGTCGAAATGCGCTCGGGGAAAATTGGACGGGGAACTTATGCTACGCCTTATAGGAAACACGTGATGGCATTAATGGGCATATATGCGCATTTCGGCACTCGAGTTTACGTTCACAGATTACTGAAAAGTCCTCATAGCACTCCTGGCGGAATGGTGCAGCGGTTAAGCGATGCGTCACTGCCCTGCGATGGCAAGTGTCGCCAACGGCGGTGATTTTGTGACCAAGGGTGCTCTTCGGGAGCAACCTCATGCGACCAGTGATTATTTTAACTGCCACATCCCACGGTGGTATGTTTGCTCACAATCAGATGGGCGGGTTGTGATGACGCCGCAAGGTCACGTGACCTAGGCGGTCTATTTAATTGTCTTTTCTGGAGATTTTCGTTCGCAACACCGACGCCAAAGCGTCGGTTTAGCGCGTTGAAGGACCCTTAGTATTCTCTCCTATTTGTCTTGTATAAAGCACATGAAACGTAAAGTGCTGCTTTAAGATAACGTATGCAGAATCCTATATAATGTCCAAATTTTATCTTTTAGTACTAAGAACGTTTGCAATATATGTACATGTGGGGTTCGCTTTTTGCGAAAGTGATATTGTAATGCCACAGAGTAGGGAGAAGCTCACAAGCAGACAGTTGAAAAGAGAAGATAAAAAAGGTGCCTAAGGAAACTTGTTCTCAAGGAGACACTCACAGTACTTCCATTGTTCTGTTGAAGTCGGCGCGTAGCGTGTAAGTGAAATCGAAATGAGATCCACTTTGCTTCTCCGCCGAGTGACAGCGGTTCGATGTCTTGTTGAAGTTTCGCTGTTTGATGTAGAGTTTCTGTTGCAGACCAATCATCTGAAAGCAATCCAAGAAACACACAATCGTTTTACCTTAGACTCGTTGTGGTTAGGCGCTGCCATTTTTGTGAGGCGCGTAAACCGGCTCATTTATCGACAGTATCGTCTGGAACGTGAAGAAAAAAAGAGCATTCATTGCTCCGCAGCAAGATCTCAGGGAAATATCGAGGATTGCGCGAAATGCGCAATAGTGACAGAAAGAATAATAGAATAATAGCCGTTTAATAGAAAACCACTAACGATAGCAGTATACAAAATAATGAAAGATACGCCTAAGTAAAAAAAAAACACAATCACTATCTTGTCGTAGAGAGTAGATGTGCGCATGAAATGCACTGTAGGAAAAGCGTAGCGTATAGTTTTGGACGCCTGACAGATACAGCCGTACTTCAGTCGTGAGGGAGCGTCGAAAATCAGCCGCTTTTCCATTATATTTCCTTGCCGAGCGACAGTGACCTCAGCTTTCTTAATACTGGATTCTTACTTTATTCTGGCGCCTAACGCAGACAGCATAGTTCGGCTATCGGCTAGAATCTTTGCTCCGTTGATGGCCGATTAATGAGAAGGCGAGATTTTTCAGGAATCCGGCCAAGCCTGCTCCTTTATAAAGATGGAGCAACAAAGTGAAAGCTAGTGGCTGAAGCTGAGGCTCCGCTCTGACGCATCTTCGGCATTGAAAGAGGTGACTGTACGATCTTTACAACGTAGTTCGTCGATCTTTATATCGGCACAACACATTTTCCCAACACGCATATTACTTTCGAAATTAAAACAAATAGTAAATTATGAGCACGCTTTTACAGTGCGCTGGGTTTACAATCTAAAAATACCACAGGTATCATTTATGTGATAGCAGATACGAAAGAAATGATAATGGGTTTGTGATAAATCAAAAGTTAAGAGCTCTATAACAACGTACGTAGCAATTGGCAATTGTACACAATCGTTATAAATTATTGTTTTGATTCAAAGATGCCAATGTAACAGTCTATTTAGACTGACTGAAAAAAAAGTGATTCCGGAATTGACACGGGTCGTCAGATAGAACAGCTTAATTTGATGACTTAAAGTAGGTCTGTTCTTATTCGATAAAAGAAACACTTGAGCTAATTAACCACTATAGAGGCTAGAGTGCTGTAATTTATTTCGAACATAACGAATGCAAAGTGCAAAACTGCTCTATAATCCTTCATCCCGTATATTACACTCAGTTTCAAATTTTATTTGCTGGCACCAACTACACAAGGCGCTTTCTCCTGAACTAGAAAAATCTCGATGTACTTGTAATGCAGCGCCAGCCTGCCACGTACGCTTTGGTAAATAAATGTACAGACACAGCTGCAACAATAGGAAACAAGTTTCGGCAATTAATTTCCTCCCAGGCATTACCTAGCTAACATTAAATGGTACGCAGTACATACTCTGTAAAATGCCAGCGGTACGCTCTTATATGACACCAACAAACGTTCACATTTTTTTTGCGAAACGCCTAAAAAAAGTTGAAAAGCCAGCCCATGGTCAATATTTTGGCCGCACCTGTACACAGAGAACATCTGTAGCACTGCTCGTTTGATTTGAAAATGTTTATAGTGTGTGTCCAAGAGAGTTATAATGCCTCTAGGCTGCAAATCTGCTCACCTCTGAGGCGACATTACTGCAATATTGCAAGTTATCAAGCTTTATGAACCGAATTTCTGTTTGCAAAATTTAAATAAAAGAAAGAATGTCACTTACGTCAGCAATGTGTTGCCTCTCAAAGTTCTTGGGGTCGTCTTCGCACGGCACAGTGTCTCCTGCAAAGCAGGCCGTGGCAGCGACCAACAAGAGGACTGCCCCAAGAGCTAGCGTCATGCTTCGCGCTTCCATCGTCTTGATACGAGAACCGAGGATGTCCTACAATGCAAGAAAAGCACAGGTTTATATACCAAACCATTTTAGCCATTTTCTGGTACCGTTAATATAAAAAAGAGTAACTTCGCACACGAATGAGCCCTGTTGAAATTTATACACTAAAGGTGATACTTTGTAGCTATTTGCCTAAGGTGACCTAAGGTAGCCTAAGGTGACCTATATATTAAATACGCAAAAGGGACCTTGCACCATATAGGCCACGAGAAACTGTTGACGAAATGCGCAAAATGACGAAATGACGAAAACAGACACTATTTGGAAAATAATAAATGCATGTTCACAGCAGCTGACGTGTTTGCCGTAATCGTTTTTACAAGGAAATCTTAACTTCTGAGAAGTAGTACCAAGAAAAAGGTCAAAACCATTTCGATATCAGGCAAAGGTCCATGCATCCTAACGAAGGAGCCAAAAAAACGAATACTGGTGAACTAAAACCCAAGCAATGACTACAACAAACCAGAGAGCAAGCTGGCGGGCTAGTTGGTGATGAATGTTTTGAAGGCAGAGCAAAGAAAGCAAAGAATTAAGCAACTAAAAATAAAATTCTTGTACTATCTGTAGTCCAAGACGTGACAATTGTGTGTTGCGAGACAAGTAACTAGATTTCTATTATACATTAAAAACAGTTTCGCACTTTGTAAAATGTTTCACGCGCAGATATCAAGTGAAGGGACGCGAAATATCTAACAGAAGCACTCGAATATTTACTCAGCTACGATAAAGTTCACGGTAATATAAAAACTGCGCTTTGTTGTCTGAAAACTGATCAATATCCTAACAGGTTTGCGGCGCGCTGCTGGGAACAGAAAGCCTCACTTTTTAGGGACACTTTCGCAAGGTAACCATAGGAGTGAACATTCAGGACAGGCAGCATATTAGTTTCGTGAATCAATATTTGCCTTCTAACACTCAGTGAAAGGGTGAGTCTTCACTCAGCAGCTATAGAGCTCCTACAAAGTCATTCCTCGTAAACCTTATCGTACAAGAGGCCTAAGTTTCAATAGAGCACGTTAGGGGTAGAAAAATTTCAGCACGCTGCCCCTAGGATTAAAAAAAATACAGCGCTAGTGCGACCAAACTTAGTCAGGAAACGATAAAACGACGACGACAGGGTCCGGTATGTCATCCTGTTCAGTGCGCTCATTTAAGTTTGCTGACAAAACATCCCTGGCTTTTCTCGCGAAATTCCCCGATTGAACAAGATATGCAAGGTTAAATTGTGACGTCATCACAACCTCGTCCTTATAATGCGGAAAAAATCAAAATACGGCTCGCACTTGCGGCCTCATCATACCGATGAGTCAGATTGCTTTCCGACTTCAGTGCTTTCAGTGTAGAATAGCGCTCGCGCTGTCAATCCTTAGGGAACTTGCCAAATAGGCTCAATAGATTCTGTAAGCGTAACCGAGGTGTGTAGACAACCTGCTAAGCATCTCAAGAAATTTGCGGTCAATTTTTATTATGGAGCAATTTTCTTTCGTGGTTATGGACCTCGGGAATATTTCAAAAGCGTGCACGGGGCTTTTAACGTAACACGGGAGCCGCATTTTTCGAGACATTATTTCAGCAGATGGGAGAGATGGCGCATTAGTGGTAAAAGTACAGGCATAGCCTATTCTCTGAGTCGTTCCCCGAGGCTTGGTCGCGCTACTTCACTTTTCTCGCAATGGCTTCACACACTCGGAAAAGATCATTCAATTTTGACTAGCACACTTATCCTCGGTGGCCAAGACTTTTAAAGTGTTTTCCAAATGCAATTTGCCGCTCCAACCAGCATCAGAATCTCCGAGTGCGCAAATCTAAAGAAGAATACATCGACAAGGTAAACCAATAAACATCGACAAGGTATAAATATATCCTGAAATTGCATAAAAATGTTACTCGTCGCCACATACTGCATCGCATGCAGTTCACATGTGTCTTTAGTTTTGAAGTTCGCGTTCACTTTTGGTCGGCAGGAGTTTTCCCTATTTTCCCGTAATGATTATCCTCTTTGTACTCTGATTAAGGGTTTTCCAATTCTAAGTCTGATCTTCTGGTGTTGCGAGAATCGTAATTTCTAGCACCGTTGTACAAGCGACCCCATATTTTTGCCATTCGTTTCGTTTATTAGGTGCGCTGGGTACTTATTACTCGGTATTTCTATTCCTGTGACGCCGGTCAGCCTGCATAGCTTTTTTCGCAGGTTGCAATGCTCTCGTCATCTCTGGCAGCCCGAGCATGCTCAACTACATGACCACAAGCAGTAAATCTGTTTCCGCGCTTTAAACGTTGATTGCAGCAATCTGTAATTTAAATGTGTTGGCTTTTCTCTTACAATCACGAACTCAAAATGGCTAGTCAGGGTGTCTCGCTTTTGATAATTTGTCCATACCGTCTTTCCCTCGTTTCGTTATCGCTACAGATCGTGTCACATCTTTTCAAGTGTGGCCGCCCATGTTTATCGCGTCTAGGATTTATATATTAACCATGTTTGTTACCCCTGCCTGTACTTTAAGCGTCTAAGAGTACATAAGGTGGACTACAATGTAAAAAATAAGATTGAAAGTTTCCACTTGGAGGCGTTGTTAGTTTCTCGTAGTGTTGCAATGCGGCAGAGCCTTCTTTGTGAAAACCAAGTTATAGATTCGAGAAGAATCTCCACGCATTGCAATCTGGCCGCAGGCGGTTTATTCAGAAAAAGAGTGCTATTCCTTCTACATTTCCTCTATCGGCGACCCGGATGAAGCAGCGGAATTTGTTTAGCAGGGCGTTGACAAACGTGTTGAAATCACAGTCGAGCAAAGCACGAACCCCGTTGCTATCTCGTGAAATCGTTATCAGGGATAGTGCATACTTAGCGAAGCCGGTAGCGCACGCAGTAGGCGTAGCACAATATTCATTTTCTAAAAAAAACAGTGGAAAACACTTCAATGGAGCGTAAAACGCGTCCATGAAGCCCACAGCGGGACATAGCACTGATCCAGCTGTATCTACTATATGGCGCGGATATTAAACGTCCGCGACGATCGCACCGGTGATACAAGCTGCGCTCGAAGTGTCCGCCCTAAGTGGCTAAAGAGTGAAGAAATTCAAAGTGCACACATTTGCGTTAGCAAAAAAAAAAAGTTATGTATGGTCGTTCATTGTGCGCACATCAAAATGACTCCGGCGTTCATAATCAATAACCTAAATATTAGGCTTGACACGACTGTCTTTAGCGATTCCTCATGTTTAGCACAAACCGTGGTGCTAATTCTATACGGTTTCATTTCAACAACTGAACCGGCGTTTATGTTCCGATAATGGACCAACTTTTCTACTAGGGAACAGCTATTTGGCCTTCCGCTTCAGAAAGCGCATGACGAGAGCTCCCCAACGATATTGCCGTATTCCGATAGGTGTTACCATAAGAGTCATTAATGCTCGGACGCCTGCCAGTGCCATGCTTCTAAGCATTATACTCTGGCATTTTTTATTTAGTGATTCATGCCTGCAAAAAAATACTTAGCTGAAGAACCAAATGCGAGAACTTTTTCGTTATAGGTAATTCTGATTAGGTCTAGCACTATCATTAGTGCAACCGCTCTTTTTATCAGTTTGAAGTAAATGCAGCGACTGAAAGATAATGCATTTCTTGCAGAACAAAACGAATCCCGTAAGACCGCACAGGCTCAGTATCAGTGAACCGACACAAGCAATGCTCATACATCAATAATGCAGGGTGTTTCACTTAAGACTTCACACAGTTTTGAAAGTTGATTTAGAAAAGCACTTTTTCAGCATAGAATTTTCAGTCGTGCAGTACATAAGAATACACCCAAGACGTGTTAACTAGTGTTTTGGCTACATCGCTCAAAAATACATGCGGTTTCGAGAAGTTTACTGGCACATAAATCTCGCGAGTGCACGTAACTGGTAATGTAACTGAAGTGTGCCGAGATTGTGTCCTGTCATAACGCCTGCCAGTATTATTGTGGTTGTTTAGCATTTGGACCCATTACTATGCCTAAAGGCTATCGGTCCAACCAAATGTGAGGGTACTGCTTTTGAAAATAATAAACGAAAAAAAAAGGATAATTGGTTGTGCCACAGAGCCGAGAGTAAGTGCGCTATTGAAACACTAAAACTGATATAGATATTAATTACGATGGGCTACACGCCCCTCAGTAATTAAGGAGGATAAGGTTAGAGCAATGGGAAAAAAGTGAGCTATTCAATATTAGTCAACGAGCCTGCTAGTTAACACGTCTTAGCTGTTTTCAGATGCGCTATACAGTTATCAATACTATGCCGGAGTAAGTGCTCTTATAACTCAAATAGCCCAGTTTACAGAACTATTTAAAATCTTAGAGTCTTAAATTACGCGTCACTCACCTTGAACGTACAGTAGCACGGCGCGGTCCGTCGTCCAGACTGTTTCTGCGCTTCCAGAAGTGACTGCTTTTACCTAGAAAAGGAGGGAAGCAACGCCCACAATATGAAAGTGATAGCAGACATCTGTGCTTCCGTATTTCTCGGACAGATGGCAGCCGTTTTAAAAGGCGGGAAAATTCGAAAGAGGGCCGTCTTGTAGAGCGAAACTTGGTTTTGAGAGTCAGTTGGTTTGTAGGCAGTAAGGAAATTCTATTTCCGCAGCAGGCTTCCACCAGGGCTCTTGCTCCCCATGCGCCTGCAGAAGACAGAGCCATCCTTTAGACTTGCAGCGGTGTGCTTCTGCACATACTTTTTCTGTCATCTGAATAAACTTTTCCTGGTCGCAAAAACGTCAACAAGCTACCCCTAGTCGCGAGCAATCCAGTTCAGGGTAGGGATCCAACGCTGACGAGGCCGCCGTCGGAGTGGCATTACAGCTACCATAATAGTGCTGCAGTACGTTTTCGAGGAGTATAAAATATGCAAGCTACCAAAAGTACTGAGAGGCATCACGTGATCTTATGGCGTTTTGAAAAATTGATGTGATAACTGGCGCTTTACTGTAATTCTGGTTGACGGTTTTCCTCAGGCCCATTTGAGGAAGGCAATCCCTGTTTCACACAAAACAATCATAGGTTACGGGAATTAATTTCTGGCATCGGCAGTTCTTGTCAGGAGTAGGTCGCCATCCATAGAGCGAGATAAGTTGCCTGTTTGTTGGCCTCAGCTCTCGCTTTTTCCGGACTCTTGTACATCGTCGGTCTGGTTACCAGGAACCTAGATAATGCATTTTTGACACGCGACTTCCGTGTTGCGTTTGTGTCGTTCTTTGTAACGCTCAATGAGGCTGAAAACGAGACGTTTTTCTAGAATTATCCAGGACTGCTGTTTTGCACTATCCCGACAGTGAAGTGATATCTCTTGGTGTTGCAAATTAAAATTAGTCCAAATTCGCAGTTAGAGGAACATTGCGGGAGGTAAGTTATGAAATTTTTTGCGGAACTGCAGCGTAATAAATGACGTTCTCAAAGAAAAGACATTAGAAAAGCGAAAAAGCTGCAGGAAGGTCAGAGTGGTGGAAGCTACATCTGACATGGATTCAGTAACGTATACCCCTGCTCAGAGGCTAAAACAAGCGCTTAACGTGGATAATGACGAGTAAACAATTTTTGTTAATTGCCAAAGTACAAATAACGGGCAGTTCAGCAAGCGATGGGTGCGTTAGTGCTGTTCAAGGTGTCCCGTAGCTACGATTAGGGGAAACAGCCATTCTCGTGGAAGCGGATACGAGCATATACGTGGGTGGTGGCCGTGGTTTAGAAAATTTCTGATTCAACAAAAACATTTTTTTTACACTATGCACTCGAGAATAATTTTGCTCAGGCTGTGGACAATAAAACTTTTTCCTGAGAGCTGGGAAAGTCCCTTGACTGAAAATAACTGCGTGAGGTTTTCGAGCAGCCGCACTATAACATGCTGGATGTTGTCACAGTCCGTGCAAAGATAAATAATAAAGCTTTAAAAGAGACAATATATATGATTCTCTGTGTGGAGTTTTAAAGCCGTGCTTCGCATGCAAGTGCCACAGGGGGCGTATAATTTCTGCACTTTTCTCGTTGCCCGCGATACAGCAATGGTGCGGTCTGAGGTCTACCTCTGCAGGTTCCATCTTGCTGCCATGAATGCTCCTGAAAGCATTTGCTCGTAAAAAAAGTGGTTTGCGTATTATTAAATCTCACTGCGACATTCATCACTTTTCTAAATGCATTTATCATGGCCATTCCTGCTGAAAAAATGCATATGTTTAAAACACCATGTTTAAATCTTACAAAATGTGTATGGCGTTGAAATCGAGATTTATTAATATGAATTTCATGCTAGTCAAGGACTGGTCTAATTGACAAAAAAGAGTGCTTTTCTTGACGTCTGATTCAAATCAGTTCAAAAGAAAAAGGGCAGGAAATAAACAAAATGATGCAAACCAAAGAACTGATGCTCCTTTATATACATCAACCCCTTAAAGGTATACGCTCATACCGGCATCCTTCGTAATGCTCAGAAGTATACAGTGTATGAACAGGTGGTTTTTTGTAACTATGCTTGCCGCAAATATATATATATATATATATATATATATATATATATATATATATATATATATATATATATATATATATATATATATATATATATATATATATATATATATATATACGGTACAAGCAGAAATGATTCCTCAGAAAATTATAAGTTGGTTACGGTGCTGTTTGTTCTCGCATTTTTTGAGGACTTAGATTGATGGCACAATTTAAATCAAATTCCTATACCGCATCGCTCGGTTCCTTGTTCGCCTGCTGCCGAAGCTTTTGCTTAGTGAACAAGAATGAAAATGTACTGTTTATGTTCTGCAAGGTTAAGGAAATTGCATAGAACCAGTAGTGGTTCCAAACTGATGAATGAGCCGCATGGAATTTAGTACTAGCAATATCAAGAGAGGTTGTTTAGAAAAGTAAGAATATATGAAGACGAGGGCTCTAGGAGGAAAATGACAGAGATGTGATGAACATGAGAGAGAAGAAATGGATCTAAAATAAAATACTGAGCATTGTAGGTTTGAAATAAATATATATTTTCTTTATTTACAGATTACCTTTGACTTGCCACGTCTATAATGGAAGGTCAGAAAGTGAAATAAAAAGAAACTACGTTTCCACCACTGTGTAAAGGTAGCACAATATAGCGTTGTTTTTTCAGGCTCCTGTATACAGAAATCAAAATAGCAACGCATTTGAAGCATTTCGGCGATATCGCTAACATAACATGGAAAGTAATGCAAGTGGTGGGATGGATGCAGTTGCTCCAAGGGTGACATCTATGAACATGACACTATTTGAAATGAAGTTTGCTGCAAAGACTACAGGCTAACCAGAAAAACAAGTAAGCTGAATAGCTTTAGGTACTGCTGTCAAAATGTCAAGAGAAGCTGTCAACATGGGACACGGGTTGGTAGCCCTGCGAAGCAGTGGGACTCCGATAATTTTTATCATGACCCTACGGCATCTCAAATCAAAAACCAGCGCTCGCGGGGCTAATGAAAATTTATTGCTGTGTCTGCGTGCGCAGCGCTCTTTGATATTGGCGTTGATTGCAAATGTGAGTTGTTCTCAAAGGAACACTGGGGTGCATACATGATTATCCGTGAAAGCTACAGCATATGGAACGGTTTCTTGAAAATGGGGCGTGAAAGCTAAAAATCAATGACCTCTTTTTTTTATTTTTGAAGCAGTTCTACTGAAAAAATTCTTTCTCTTGAGCAGCGAGTAATCGAAGTCTATGCAATGCAGTGGAGTGCTGCAGAGAGCAAACATATCAGGCTGACTACAATGCTTATTATTCTGTACAGAGGCATTTTCACGGCGATATCTGACGCTTTAGAAATAACGGTATGGCCCTGGGGCTTAGAGTCGTGCAGGCGGCAGTCGACTTCGCGAGTCTCGCTGTGGCGGTTCTGCAGAAGGGCGGGAAAGCATGATAACCACTAAGTAATCTTTGTAATGGTTTCTGCATGGGAGATCACTAAATACTGAGATTCAGTTTCTTCTAACGCGTTAGCTTTACTTAGTAACCCCTTCGTGAACAAAATGCGTCGTCCAGGTGTGTAGTGTCGTGACCTTGCTTAAAGAAGTAAATAAAAGCCTTCCATGCTTTTAACGTGAAATGGAATTTGTACTCGAAGCGGCGCGAATAGACAAACTTAGCTGCATTGGTTTCGTGTTTAGACAAAGCTATCGCCGTAGCCTTTCATCGTACATTTCCAGCTGCCAGCCTCTCGCGCTGCGCTCGCACCGCACACAATAGTTTGTCCCGCTACGCTGGGGGGCACCGCAGATCCGGGGCACGTAAGGCGCCTGTATGTTTTAAAGGTATCGAAAAGCCTTGATCCAGACGATGTGATCTGCGGTTGGCCGGTTGGTGACAAGTGAACTCTTCGGCTTTGCGCTCCGCCCAATGGTCCAGTAGTGATCGCTGAACCGGAGAAAGAGACGGGGTACCCGATTGCGACAGTAAATTTGGCCGATAAGGTAAGCAAAAAGTACTTCACTCACATCTGTCGCAATGTTGTTGTAAACTCGGAATGTCCATGTACCTGATGCTTGAGCGGACGCAGGCATTCTGTGTGGAAATTCAGCGTGACAAACTAGTACTGTGCCGGCTTACTGGGCGTCTGGCTTCCGCAGCCGCACGGCAGACGGAAAAAGTTATTCTCCAGCTCTCGCTGTTAAGATAGCATCAACAGAAGGCATGCAAGCACGGCCTCACATGATTGGGCTCGAGTACTTTGTGCCCACAGCAAAGACCTGACAAATTGAAGTTGGTGGTTTTGCAGTGTTTTTTAAAACGTATTCACTGCGATAGGTCTAACCTCAAGCAGCCTTTCTCTTGACTGGTGTGCTTTCGTTTGCTGCGCGAATGCAGTTGCACTAGCAATAGCTCAGCAACGCTGTTATTGTCGCGGCAATTTTTATATCGTGTATTTTTAGGTAGTAGGCATTAATTGCGGTTTCGCGCGCCGTAATTCTAACGTATATAGCTTCGGATTCCAATACAAAGCGTTTCTTTTAACTGCCTGCGACGCGAGTTTTGGGTGTGATAAAGAGCTGGTGTGTTGGCTGAGCATTGAATCATTACAAAATGACGAGGCCTAGAGGAGTGTTTTAGAGCGGCCCTTGGCATTTAGTTAATTTGATCCGTCTGTTCAAAGCAGCCGTGCAGGTGAAAATTTTATTTTGTATTGACGCAGTTGTGATGCATCGGGCCATGTTACACAACGCCATTTCAGCGTGTAGGTGCTGTTTAATACGTTTTAAATGTGATAGCATATTACCTCGGGTTTCTTGTCCGCACAAGATATCTAAGATCACCTGCACATCGTGATAGACGCAAATGTGATGTGAAATGCGCCGAACACTGATTTTATTGCATGCTTTAAAGGAACGCGTGGTCCTATCGCCATGCACATACACATGCACCACACGCAAGGCAGCTACACGGTATGCAGCTGCTTTTGAGGCACTTGTGAGCTACATGAAAGGACCGCTTGGAATCAGTTTTTTTTCCCCACTTTGCCGTGTTCTGCCGCATGGCTTTGCGCGAAGTCACATTGAGGCTTTTGTTTTCTTACATTCTGAATATTATTTTAATTACAAGACGCATGCAGTAATACGGTACCACTCAACTAAAAATTGCACCAAACTGCAATTTGAAAATAATTGTTCCTTTTATTCTATTCCCCCCTCCCACCCTAAAAAAGAGACTAACTCAGCTTTTCTTGCTGATCATCTACAGTTGCAGTGAAACCCTCTTTTTCTTCGTATTCAAGCTATTGAAATATTGTAACGCAATGGTCTCTGGTTAGAAAGACCATGTAACCGTGCGTACATTACCGAACTGAGACAAATGCAATGGAACCCGTAATAGTGCGTAATATTCCCTAAACACTGTTCAAGCGATTTGTGGGCAACGTTTCGAAAAGCAGCAGGAAGATCGCAATCCGCCTATTTCTTTAGCACTAGGGAACGAGCGCAATCAGCTGACCAAAATATCGTCGCTACTTCTGGGCTTACGCTAAATGTTGGAAGATGCAAAAATAAAAAAAAAATTGTCGCTGTATGATCGCCACTCTGGAGAATAGTTCAGAAGAATGAGCTGCTTCAGTAAAGTTCGCGTTTTATTTGAGCGCGCAACGTGGTGCGGGCTCATGAAAGCTATTCTTTCTGCCCTTTTAAGTTCGCTGAGCAGCATAGACAACAAGTTTTATTAATTAACTGGTCCATGTGCGCATCGGGCGTGGTTTCAGGCGTCCGAGGAATGCACGGAAGAGATAGGCGCGTTGTCTGCTAGCGCTGCTGCTTGGAGCCTCCAGAGAGGGCGCGCGTGCAGCGTCATGCTTGTAAACAAAGGTGGCGCTGCGATCGGCAGTGATCCGGGGTGTAGGTAAGGCAGCGTGCCTACACTGCACCAAGCGACGCTGCCTTGGAAACTAAATCGCGTGTGCGAATATTTCAAAGCGTGCACGCCTTTTGTGGTTACAAACATGTTTGTTGGTGCTCGGAAGAGTAGTTCTCCACTCTTTCAACCTGTTCGTGCGATGGAATTAGGCGGAGCGCTGTGTTGGATGCCTTCCCGCTCCTAGTTGGAGACAAGTAACGGCGAGGCTACGGCGGGCTAAAGCACGAGGTATGGGAAGAAACTGGTCATCCACAATTCTCCACTTCTGGACCAATACAGCATATCCGATTGCTAGTGCAAGATATAGACGACGCAATTATCAACGCGAAGTAACTTTTTCACATGACGAAATTTGTGATGTGCTTCCTACATTCGTCTAGCCGCTTCACTCTGCAGACCGTGGAAATTACTGAACACTTTAATTAAGTCCTGCTTTGTATGAAACAATGCGATGAGAGATCTGCACAAGCCCATTTATAGACGTTTTTCTCGAGCTCCAAACGAAATTTAAGCTCACTCTGCTCAGAATAAATAAATCATTTTGCTTCTTATTGAAAATTTACATTAATGTGCGCGCATTGTGCTCGATCATAGTGGCTTTTGGTGTGGTACTTGATGTGGTGTTTGGCGTGTTTGCGAAGTTCTTATCCACCTACAATGAGAAAATTCAAATAATCTTGGAACTAACACACTTTGACTTTGACGAGATCCTAGCGTCGTTGGACCGTTGTTGAAACGACGCAATTGTTGAAGGTTGCGAAAGTAAAAATAGAGCAAAAACTACCCGTAATGCATGCTACTACCCGAGTTTGGGGCTGCGTCAAACATCGCGCGCAAAGCGGCATGCTGCGCACTGAATGTGACTGGCAGGAGCATTTTTGTCTCTTTTTTTTGCGCGAAGTAAATCTCGGGACGTCGTTGGGGTGATTAGCATCTCAAAGTGGCCCCCTCCGTTGCACTTAGATCACAAGCACACGGAATATCGCGCATAAACCTATGCTGTGAGCACAATATTGTGAACTACTTGAAGGCGTTACTTGATTCTTGCACTGTTCGCCATGCGATCGAAGAGCAATGACGTGGATTCAGAGACTCGAGCTGACTGAGTAGATTTCAAATGAGAAATGCAATGCTAGCCGCGAAGCCAATCCGTCAGGGAACTTGTCGGCGCCTGCCCGTCGATTTCGCGCCTATATGGCTGAAATAAACTTGTGAGAACTTATTCCGCTTCCCTTCTTCTGCATTTTGGTTCAACTAATCGGACCACAATTTATCGACACGCCGTAAATTATGCCCAAACGCACGCAAACGCGGCGGACTCAATGCGGACGGTCCCGATTTTTTCCTACACAAAGAAACTCACTGCTGACACCAGCGCCGCCGCATTTACTTGACGTTATGGACTGATGCTTGTCTATAGGAACATTAGTGACACACGCACTAGTTTTCGTCTTTGCGCAGAGAGAGCGTCACGAGTCACAGCACACACGAACTTGGAGCTAACATGCTAGCGTATTCTCCTCCACATCAGTCGCGTAGACCACTGGTGAGTTTTTTTTTATCATGGTTTGGGAAATTAGCGCTTTGCACTATCAACGATCATTGCACGTTGCTATGGAAGTCATAAAAAAATCAGCAGAACCAAAAGCAGTGCAGGCATAAAACCCGTAAGCGAATTCCTTACTGTTCCGGGTCCCAGGGCCCAAGCGCCATCGCCCGTGCGCTTCGCTAAGTGAATGGAGAATAGAGAACCCAAAGTAGATGATATTCGTGTTAACGCTCGGAGAAGGCAGTTGTAAGCGATCGGTGGATACCCGCGGCTTTCTTGGCACCATCTGTCCTTTTGCTGCCGTCACGGAGCCTCTAAGGGGCGATTTCCTTGTTAACCCCTGTCGGTGTGTCGGCAAGAGGCCTGCAAGGCGAGCCAGGAGGGCGTTGACCAGCCAAGGCCGCGACAGGGCTAGAGGGGAGAAGGAAGCACGCTTTCCCGGAACTCCCCAGGTCCCTGTTTGGCGGTAACGATGCGGCTGCGCGCGGAGACACGGCAAGGTCGTACGGTTTGCTAATTGCCCTCCACGGAGTTGTTTCGCGCCAGAGGTGCCAGGAGCGGTAGCAGAAGTCACCCTGTCGAAGCCGCCACACGTCGATCGCCCCATCGTCCTAGCAAAGACCGTCTAGGTTGGACGGTCGGCAGAGTTTGAAGTGTCAGCACCGTCGGGCGAGACGGGTTCGGACGCTCGCGCTTGATTGGGAGCAATTAAGCCTAATGCACGGTCAGCGCGGACGCGGATAGCAGGCGCCGCGACGGATGAAACGCCCAAGGACTGCTTATGCCAACAGCTCTCGGGAAGTGGCTGGCGTAACGAAACGCAGCTGGACAAAATGGATGCCGCCGCACGTTCAAGGACATTTACGACATGGTTTAATAATTAAATAATTAATAATTGGTTTTTGGGGAAAGGAAATGGCGCAGTATCTGTCTCATATATCGTTGGACACCTGAACCGCGCCGTAGGGAAGGGATAAGGGAGGGAGTGAAAGAAGAAAGGAAGAAAGAGGCGCCCGTAGTGGAGGGCTCCGGAATAACTTCGACTACCTGGGGATCTTTAACGTGCACTGACATCGCACAGTACACGGGCGCCTTAGCGTTTTTCCTCCATAAAAACGCAGCAGGCCGTTTCTCGGATTTCGGGTGACGCCTGTCAACAGTCGTCACGAAGACGAGAAGTAAGGAGCAGGGTTCAACGCCCCCGATGGTTTCTCGCGGCTGTAGCGGCTCGGTTGAGATTGATAATTGGCCTAATGCTGGCAGGCGCCAGCGTGACGAATTTCCAGGAAGCCTGCGACACGGGAGAATGTTTTTGATGTAGTTTCGTTTGTTTCTCTTTTTACTTTGTAAGGGAGAGAGTTTGGGTAACACTAAGGAGGTATGGGACGTGGCACGTAATCTAGTGGGCCTATCATTTCGTGGGTCCATTCCCGAAATGCTGTTTTTCTTTAACAATTTTGATCTTCTTTTCGTATTGTGTATTTCAGGGAGAGGGATTAGAACCTTGCGGAACCTGGAAGACATTCCATGCAGTTCTTAACCCAGCCATGTGTTAGTTTGTTGTGATTGGGCGACGAAAAATGTGGGCCAGGCTCCTAGGTCTTTAAAACCGGGCGCCGGAGTCTCGAGAATTGTTCCGAGCAAGATTTACATCGCTTGCATTTTGGCCGATGCCAAGGAGGGATCATTTCCTCTTAGCCAGTTCCATTTTATTGTGCTCGCTGTTTATTTTTATTGTTAATGTATAAATTCCTGTGTAAAGCTTCAGTTTGTCTTCCCTCAAGTCAAGTGTTGCCTGATCTCGTCTGTTATACCGTCTAGGACAGTGCGGTACCTTTTGTGGAGCCCAAAAACGAGCGTTAACTGGCGCAGTCAGCGAGGATCCTTTAGTTATCGGGAGATAGCAAAGGTGAAAGAGGCATATCTACCAAGGCGAGATCAAAAAACTCAGTTTGTTAGAACGCACCGCCGACTGCACTGATGAATCTGTGTTCTGTAACAGAGATGCGGATATACCCGGATTACAATGCTGGGAAGTTCAGATACTCCAGCTTTGTCACTGATCTGACACGCGATAAGAGCACCTTCGTATCAAGGCTGGTTTCGATGACCAATATAATGCTGAGTCCAACAGTGATAAATTTCGCGGCCATCTGGCGACTATCCTCAAGGCGATGCCTACCGTCGAGGCGGCATTTCGTGCATGGTTGAATTTATGCCGCCGCGGCTGGAGCAACATTGTTGCCCTGAAGAAACTTCTGTACACCCTGGCTTTGTCGTGACTAGAGATTAACGAAGTTTAAAGAATTTCTACTATCAAACTCTATAATAGTAATGCGCAGTGAGCAGGAAGCCAATTGCGGCGCCATATACAAAGACAGAGAGGAGCACAGCTGTATGAGGCGTATGTTTTTTTTTTCGCCGTTGTATTGGTTTGGTGTTCGGGGTTCAACATCTAAGAGATGCATGTGGGCTAAGAGAGACGCTGTTATTGGTGGGCCTCGCATCACCTTGGACCCATATGCTTTTTAAACAAACGCTCACATCGCGCACCGGGCAGGAGCGTTTTCCATTTAGTCTCCATGGAAACGGGACCACTGCGGCCAGGATCCCCCCGCACTGCTCTGTCACATAGAAGATGAGAGGGGATGAATGAAGAGTAGGAAGACATGAAAGAATTCTGTGGCAAGTGTTACATAGGTTGAAGGAAAAATGACGAAAAAGGATAACGTGGAATAAAGGCGTGGCATGAGGTAAATGATTCAAAGAAGAGGAAGACTACGTGCAAGATATAAAAGCACATCTCAGACTTGCTAGGCATGCAGCATGGTTTCTTATTCTTGCAGGCTGCCTTTCAGTTCTAATCTCTCTCCAAAATTCGGGAAAATCTTTATTGAGTCGTTCGCTTAGGTTTTTTGTTCCGCACACAGTGCGTGAGATGCGCTTTTTCTGGGTACCTGAGCATTCGGGCGTCTATTTTAACGAGGTCGCTGATTTATTGGCAAGGTCAGCTCTCAGCGCTCCTGTAATCTATCCCGTCCCTCACCGCATTCTGTTAGAAACTTCACGTTTCTAGCGCTTCCAACATATTTCAGCCAACCTGAGTGATCCATTGCTCAGTACGGTGGATTTTAACCACTTAAAGTTCCCATGGAATATCCGGTGGTGTAAATCAAGGCTTTGTGAGGTGTCAATGACGCTTCTACGATGCAGAATCCCTCCTTTAATTTGTACTTATGCAGATGTGGGTTCGCTGCGACAAACCTTTGTGTATCATGTGGGCAAGTTGAAACTATAGATCATTTTCTCCTCTCTTGCCGGCGGTTCGCAGTTCAGAGAAAATAGTATTTGGAGGTCCCTCTTTCGAGGTTACGACTCCCTCTGTCTCTTCTAGTTCTTCTTTCGTTCGGTGTGAGCGCAAAGGGACTCCCGTTAAGCAGTGCCTGCGGTTACCTTCATGATTACATAAGTGCAGCTGATCGGTTACCTTGTTAGCTGTATACAAAATTTTGTCGCATGTCCAAAAATGCTCGATTCTATTCCTGGTAATTCATATCTCTTTAATTCATTAGACTTTTCCATTTTTTATCTTGATTCAGTCTTCTCACGCCTATTTTTCTCCGCGCAAATACCTTATTGGGATTATCTACTGAACCTTGGCCAATCACCCTGCGTGGGCATGTGCCATGCTTACTAAGGAGAAGAAGGAGAAGAAGAAGAAAAGCACATGATAGTACGTGACATAGGGGGCAGCAGGAGCAGCGACGAGCGTGGGAACACCGAAAGTGAAGCCCACAAGTTCTAGCCGGTACTAAGAGCATCGGGCCGCACCAGCCGGTCAGGAACAACTATGTTGCAAGTGTGCATCGCCGGCTGCTGTTCTGGCTTTTCTGTCTTGTTTGTGTCCTGTTTCTGTCCGATTGATGTGAGTTGTTTGCTGAAATAGCTGCTATACGCAGTCAACAGTACTATGTAACTGATTGAGCGATTTTCTCGAATCAAGACAGCAGGTGTGGAAAAATATCTGCACTTAAAGTTTTCACGTGTAGCAGCGTTTTCGTTGTGGCGTGTTTACCTTAGCGGTGATTTTAGTTTCATGAAGAGAAAATACAAAATACGCAGGCGTGTATATTTCAATGAAAACATCAGATTCTTAAGATGTGAAAAACAGTGACTGCGGCCTAAACATATCCATTATTTCTGTCTATAGCCTGTTAATGTACTACCTCGATGGAAAGAAATGCGAGCAACCCGGTGCCAACCCGCCCCGCTGTTGTAACTTATTTTCATCGCGCTTCTGCCTAGGTGGTACGAAGAAGACCTTAGAGTCGTCCTAGAATGTGTCATGGGCGAGTCTAGGGTTTTTTTGCTATCACCGAAATAAAAGCGCGGTGAAAAGAAATTGAAACAGCGGAACGTGTTGGCACCCGGTTGCTCGCATTTCTTTCCATCGAGGTAGTACTTTACCTTGAGCATTGAGAAATATGCTGCAACTCCCTTCACTGCTAATGAAGCCCCTATATTTTTCAATACATCTAATAAGAAAATGACTAAGTTCAGATAAAGAAACAAAGCGATGACATGAGAAATACAGTAATTTTTTTATATGCCTTTACTGTTTTCTTGGTTCTGCCGAAACATTGGAAGCCAGACTTCTTTTTGAAGGCAGTAATAATTTTCATCGAATAATATCTGGAAATCCCTGGCACCAATCTTTATAAAGTTCAAATTTATCACCAGGGCAGTTGTCTTCGTAGGCTTTCTTGCATTTCGGAGGGACAGGTTTGTCAATAGTGCTCGCTGTTCGCACAAGCTGGCAGCCTGAAAGTAATAGGAAGAGGCAAGTTATTTTTAGGCCTAAATTTTATACGTGATTTTGTCGCGGAGTTGTTTTTTTATGTATTTGGAAAATTTAGTATACAAGGTTGGTCTGGGCAAACAGGGAATCAGGCATATACTCTCTGCCTGACGAGGGCCCTGTCACCCATACAGTGGTTTTATCACTGTTTGCGAGCATTTATGTAGTCATTGTTTTAAAATATACATTGTGTGCTTAAATCTTGTCACATAGGTAAGGAAGAGCTCGGCAAGGAGAGAAAAATTATAGCACCAGACGAACACCGATGCTCACAAAGGGTAAGGACCTACAACATTTGGAATCATCCACCATGAGCGCAAACGTTCTCCATGAATAAAAAGCTTGCTTTCTCAGCCTCGTTGGTAACACCTTCACCGCGCTTACATCTGCTTGCCTACCTATGAAGAAGCAATGTGTCTTGGCCGTAAATACTAGCTATTAAACCAAACTCCATCTCGTGAGTGAAGTGGTGCATTTGTTTGAGCAGCCCACCACCTTAATTATCTTTTTATAATCTTGCGTGTTGTGCGATGCAATTTTTCCGCGCTAACTTCGGCGCCTCTGCTGCGACGACTGTGTACCAAAGGTAGGAGGGATGATTTCATTTTAATTTCGTGGCCCACAATGTCATCCTGGCCCTTCGCCTCCAAGAGAAATTTAGACATGACGTTGGACTTAATGAAGCGTCTCAAGATCTTTCTAGGGTTTAACGAGCTGCCAGTGGGAAACTATATGACAATTATTGGTACACCAATATGAAAGGTGCAAACAAGTAAGGCGTTAACATTTCTGTGAAGGCGATACATTCTTAGTGCGCGCGCGTGGAAAAGAACCAGAGACAGAAGGCTTTTAATTTCGTTGAGGCTGGCGAAGACAAGCACGCAAGAACCCTCTCCGTCCCAGTATTGGCGGAGGAGTTGATGTCAGGAACGAGCGAAAGTGCACATAAGTAAAACAGCTCGTTCAACTAAGATTGCTTTTGTGCATCGGGCTCGAAATGCGAATGAACATTAAAATATATTTTGTTTTTACTAAACCATCATTATCAGTGCCAGTTTGTGTGGCATCGCGATAAACCATCAGTATGTACAACCAACCCCAATTCCCTCCTTGCACTTCTAATGGGCGTCCTAAGACTTTGTCTACATCTGGCTGGCCGACTTCCTGCACTGTCACCAGCAAAATGTCTGCCTATTTTCTATTCCCCTCTCTATTGCACTTTTGCGCAGTCCATAATTTTTCATTGCTCTAATTCAAAATTTTCTTGATTGCACCCTAATTTTTGGTATTGGCTCTCGGGGAGTGTAGTGCATCTTTAAAGCTAAAGAAACAATTAGGATTTTTTCTACCGGAATCGTAACGGTAATTGAAAAAGTAAACAGCCTTCGAGAACCAGCTGGATAGCAAAAGAGGGTGGAAGCATGTCATTCTTCCACCTGTCGTTGCGTCCAGTTTAAAGAATTGGAGGCAGTTGCGGTTGCTAACAAAACTTTCGGCTTTCGCATTTTATTGGAATCGCCAAGACATTATCCAAATTTTTGTAGAGATGGTAGGTAAAAGATGGATAACAACTTAGCCAATGAGAATCAAAAGAACAAAGAAGAGCACTTCGTAGACATGTGAAAAGAAAACGTAAAAGGTAGCAGGAGTAACAGGTAATACCTGCTTCATGAAAACAAGTATATTGACGTTATAATTGCAGTTGCGCTGATCGAACGGCTTTCATGGCCACAATCCGAGATTATGAATCTAGTGCGGTGACATTTGCACTATGCAAGGCTACTGCAGCTTTGGCATTCTTTTTCGAGGCGAGTTTGTGGGTACTCAACTAGAAAAAGTGCGCGTGTTTTTACGATGTTGGGAAGCATGTAGTGAGCGTAACAAAGATTTAACCGTCAGCTTTGATCGAATCCAAAAAGTAGGCTTAGTACTGAAATCCAACAAATGCGTTTCTATGGACGTGATATGGCTGCACTTGCTCATCCAATTGCCAAGGGTGGTTTAAGGCTTGATACGCATTAATCTAGAGCCTTAATGTCTTAGAGATTAGGAGCACGTTTAAACTACTATCAACCACCAGTTTGTTCCTAAAATTTGTCGACACAGCATAGCCACAAACACGAGCATTAAAACGACATCAATCGAGTGGACTACAAAATGCGACTCTGGTTTCCATGACTGAAATTATTCTGGTGTCGGGATGGAAAAGAATCAGATTTACTCTCTTCCATCACCTACAACTGAATGCCCACTTTATGCAATAACAGGCTAGGACGGAAATGTTTTTAGCAATTGAGTTACGATAATTCATATAGCCGAAAAATTTTCCGAGCATCTGCACAGTATATCGAGATATTGACAGAGGCAGTACTGCCGATGAAGTGGATATCCAGTTCGAAATAAAGGCGGAAGGAGAACAGAAAATGCAATGGCAATGTTGAGAGACGAGCCGCCGGATAGAATCACTTGGCAGCGCAGCTGCTGGAGGATCCAAAATATTTTTTGCTAGAAAAAATTTCAGCCATGTAGACGCATTGGCTAAGGACCTCAGGCGCGGCGGAAGCTTCGAAAAACGCCAAAAGGCCTTGACGAAAAAAGAAGTCCCCCACGGTCTGGAAGACGTTGAAGTAACGAGCGTTAGCTGTTTGGTTTACTAGACGAAGAAAGCGAAGAAGAACGCACCGCTCGTCTCGAGAAACGGAATTTAATACCCTTTGAAACGGGGTGGATTGCCACCATGCTCGGCTACGCGTGCACGGCCGCCGCCTAGGGGAATGATCGCCGCCTAGCGACATCTATCAGAGAAATTACGATCCACGTGTACCCATTGTCGATTTGCACCCCGTCAAGATAATAATAATAATAATTGGTTTTTGAGGAAAGAAAATGGCGCAGTATCTGTCTCATATATCGTTGGACACCTGAACCGCGCCGTAAGGGAAGGGATAATGGAGGGAGTGAAAGAAGAAAGGAAGAAGAGGCGCCGTAGTGGAGGGCTCCGGATTAATTTCGACCACCTGGGGATCTTTAACGTGCACTGACATCGCCCAGCACACGGGCGCCTTAGCGTTTTTCCTCCATAAAAACGCAGCCGCCGCGGTCGGGTTCGAACCCGGGAACTCCGGATCAGTAGTCGAGCGCCCTAACCACTGAGCCACCGCGGCGGGTCAAGATACGTCCAAAACGGTATTTTTGTTTGGGGGCTCACGATTCGCTTGAGGGGTCAAGGTAGGACTGGAATTCGGCTTGCGGTGCTATATGGTAACGCTTCAATTAGTAATTGCATGTATACAATGCTTACGTATTATTTGATTGTTGTTTTATTTCTATACCACGACCCATAGGGTTTTGTTTTCCTACCAAATTCGGTATAGAACTGTCCCCGGATGGGTGCCTGTTGTTTTCGGAGTATATATAACGGAACGAATGCGTACATGTATAGCGGTCCCGTAACGGGACAGTTCTCCTACCCGTTTTAGGATATTGTTGGTGAAATCGGGAAGGAATGAGAGGGCGCAATCAATTTTAATGACCACCATCTTGGATTCGATAAACCGAAACTATGCCGTCATTTCGTCCCCTGACGTCATACTCACATAGTTCCACCTCTATCCACCATAGTGGACCGTGACGTCCTTATAAGCACGTGACAGGTGGTTGTTTCTACAAGCCTATTGTAGATGGCGCTACAAGTCTCAATGCGAGATGCACTGTTTTCTAGCTGCAGCCACAGATGGCGCTTTGATGTCAGGGTGGTAGGAGACCTCACGAAATCTCGAAACGTGATGAGTAGTTGCTGCCACAGATGGCGCTGTGACCAAGGATGGTAGCGGACCCCACAAAAATCTCGAAACGCGATGTGTAAGAGCTAACGCTATTAAAAGCTGATGCCACAAAATTTAAAAGTAACAGATCGATACGCTCATGCGCGATTACTTGTAACGTATATAACACAAAAATTAATGATAGCTTAAAGTAATCTCCAACTTGAATGAAGCAAAGAACAACGCGCCCTTTCAGAAAGTACACCCGGCATTACACCACTTTCATATAAGTTAGGTGCCAGAGGTATGCGCGAAACATAGCCAACCTCTATATAGACGTTACAAGAAAGACTTTAACTTTCAAAAATAGCATTTCTGAGGTAAAAATATGAGTTTTGTGGCATGGCATTGCCAGCAGCGGCGCAGACCAGAAAACCGGTGAATCATCGTAAGTATTAAGCTGGCTAACTAATCTTCAATTATTAACTTTTTAACCATTATAGTTAGGCATCTGGTTGCAAATAGAGTTCTGTAGCCGCTGGTTAGTATCCGCCATGCCAGTTTTCATAATTTAGAAAAGGCGATTATCTTTCCCGCTGTGGCTCGACAAAATTTGACTATTTCGACTGGTCGCGTGCACTGGAGGGGTTCCTTTGCTTGCATGCTTGCTAAAACGCATGTATCTTCACACGATACAGCCAGATCATCTCGAGCCAAAGCGGCGAGGGCAATCATATTTTGCAAATTCTTAAAACTGATGTCAGGACTACTAACGGCCGGCTACAGATATGTAGTTGCAACCTGGCGCCTAATTCTAATAGTTAAAAAGATAATTTTTGAATTAACCACCTTACTAGTTAACTTCAAAACACGATAGCCCAAACAAGGACTAGGATAAACAGATCAGAAATAACACCAGTAGTTAAAATGATTCCACCGTTTTCTGGTGTCCACCAAGCCTGGCAATGGAATGCCGCAAAAGCCACGTTTTTACCTCAAAAATCCTATTTTTGAAAATAATTTAAAGTCTTCTCTGTAACACCTAGTATAGGGTCATAGATTTTGAGAAAGAATTGAGTAATTTTCAATCATCAGTAGCCCAGCAGCCACGCAGGCAATGTGTAAGCAGGGTGTAGGAAAGGCATAATTGTGTCCTAAAACCTACATGGGCTTTATAGCGCCCACAGTCCTCAGCAGAGAAAAAGAACAAACCGCAACAGGGAGCGGTGTCAGCCAGCGAGACGCCGTCGACGATTACCCCGGGACTGACCTAAAAGAGGAGCTGACAAATTGGGCGGCGGTCAAGGGGCCAATGCAGGCTGCGCGGCCGGATCCCGTGGGACGCATGCGGGTGCCGGAAGAACCACTCGCCTGCGTATCTTTTCACTGCTGTTCGCAATTTGTTAAGTGGCGGAACTCCTAGAAATGAACTCCTAAAATTAAAGTAATAAAGTTGCTCGGGAATACCTGAGCCATATATGATTTGGTAATGAATATGCGTGGCAATCTAAGTCAAGGAAGCGATTGCAGGATGTATGTTGTGTTTCGTTGTCTGACGTACTGTACAATTTATCTCAGAAGCGTCCCGTTTCTGTTATTAAAAAAACTACAGTGTAATGGTACGTGCAAAATTTCAGGTGCTCACCAAGTATTTCATGCACCATTTTGAAGCGGCATTGTTTTCTAGAATTATCACGCGGCTTCACGCACGGAAGCAGGCTTAACAAAGGTTTTGGGAAAAAAGATCTTACCTGTTTCATTGTTCTCTAGCTGTTCCTTCAGAATGAAACAATCTTTCCTTATGTTCGTGTATATGAGCTCTCGCAGTACCTCTGGATAGCCTGAGTCATTAAAAAAAAAGAATAGAAAATAAGTAAAATTCTGGGTGAACTTTGTATTTTAAAATGTGCGTCTTCTTAGGACTCACCAACAAAATTTTGACATGTATCGAATCATTGTACAATCCGTGGTTCAGATGAAGTTTAACTAAAGCGCAACTGTCTTGCGGAACTGTCTGTTGTGCCATCGAAAGTAATGTTTCGGTTTAAAAGACAGATTTCAGATGCTTGTCTCAAATCTAAAATGGCCTTCGGGCACAAAAACATTTAAAGGGTGCCTTAAATGCCATTTCATGAATTTCGGAAATAAGCTGACACCATTCCGCTCGAGATGTCAGTGTTGCTTGCACTGATATCAACCTCTTTGCTATTCTTTTATCTTAAAGCTAGCGAATGGATGCAATATGTATCTTTACCGGGTCCAAACTTGTATCGGGCTGCGTTGTCTTCTCTGTGACCACTTGTCGCTTCAGTGGTCATGTTGGTATTGTAGAGATACCTTGGGTAAGAAGCAAATTAGTCGAGCACAACTTTTATGTACCAATGAAAAAGATTTGTTCAGTACTTACATATGTTCCCAGCCTTTTGGATGGACACGCAACGTGTATACAAAATGTTTACCGGAGCCGCTTTTTTTTGTTGCTGAGTGGCAACGGTTTTCTGTTCTGTTGTAGTTTCTCCACTTGATGTAAAGCCTTTCATTAATATCAGTCAACTGAGAAAATGACAACAATATATTACATTACAATAAAATGTTGCACATGCCTTTATGAGGCAGTGTCAATTTTCTTTTAGTAGCAACAAATATAACACAAAACGCAATGTAGTTAATCGGAAAATTTTTAGGGACACTTCACATCAGATAGATTGGTCATAAGGCCTCATTGGCACTTCTGTTTTCCCATTAGATAGCCCAGGTCAAGGAATACAAAATTACAGGAGTCGGCGCTTGGCTTGTACCTTGGATACGTTGCCTAATAAATAATACGAGATTGTCTGTGTATGACCTATACACGGTTATTACTGGCACTAAGCTGAAAGAAAGTTCAAGCATCAGTATCCGTTCAGGTTTGTGAAATTCCAGCTCGTCTAGAGAACGCGGCGCTGTACACTACTTATGAACATGCTTTTTTAAGGGGTTAGCGTTATCTTCTCACAGATGAGCGAAATTATAATCTCCATGGCCTTCCGGGTACTTATGAAAAATGAAGCATTCCTTGATCAGCTCGTGTTCGTGTGTCATCATCATCATCATTGTCACTCTGGCTAGCCCACTGCAGTGCAAAGGCCTCCCCCATGTCTCCAATTAACCCTGTCCTTTGCTAGCTGCTCCCATTGTATCCCCGCAAACTTCTTAATCTCTTCCACCCACCTGAGCCGCCACGGTGGCTCAGTGGTTATGGCTTTGGGCTGCTGTTTCGAAAGACACGGGTGCGATCCCGACCGCGGCGGTCGAATTTCGATGGAGACAAATTTCTAAACGCCCGAGTACTAAACGCTCGTGTATTCCCGGAGCCCGCCACAACGGTGTCCCTCATAGCCTGAGTCACTTCTGGACGTTAAACCCCCATATGACATAAACAAATCATCCGGAAACCTAACTTTCTGGCGCCCCCTGCTACGCTTGCCTTCTCTTGGAATCCACTCCGTTACCCTTAAGGACCAACGGGTTATCTTGCCTTCGCATTACATGCCTTACGCAAGCCCGTTTCTTCCTTCTGGTTTCGACCCGAATGTGATTAACCCGCGTTTGTTCCCTCAGCCATTCTGTCTGCTTACGGTCACTTAACGGTACACTATAAGTTTTCTTTCCATAGCTACCTGCGTTATCCTTAACCTAAGCTGAACCCTCCTCGTTAGCCACCGCGTTTCTACCCCATAGGTGAGTACCTGTAGATACAATCAATCAATCAATCAATCAATCAATCAATCAATCAATCAATCAATCAATCAATCAATCAATCAATCAATCAATCAATCAATCAATCAATCAATCAATCAATCAATCAATCAATCAATCAATCAATCAATCAATTATTTTTCCAGAAAGGAAGCTGGATGGTGCCCATGTTTAAGAGCTGCTCAAGTAGATTGACTGAGGCCCAAGCGACGACTACTAGACACTGGCAGTCAAATAGAGAAGCGTTGCATACTTCTCTCTTGAGGGATATTGGTAAATTGCCACCCATCACCTGAGACATCCTGCCATTTGCGCTCCACCCCATTCTTATTCTTCTAGTTATTTCCCTCTCATGATCTGGATAAGCCGTCAATACCTGCCCAAAGTGTTCCTTTGCCACTTCCAGAACCTCGCCAGCAATTGTGAACTATGTTCCCTTGCTTGACCGTTGGACATTACTTTGGTGGTCTGCATGTCAATTTTTATAGCTACTGTTCTGCTCTGCCTAACTCATTGATCACACGTTGCAGTTCGTCTCCTGAGTGACTCGGCAAGGCAATGTTATCAGCGAATTTCAGATTATTAAGCTATTCTCTATTAACGCTTATCTCCAACTTTTCCCAATTCAGGCCTCGGAATACCTTCTGTGAGCAGGCGGTGAGTAGCATTGGTGAGATCGTGTCTCCGTGCCTGACGCTCTTCGTTTTTTTTAATTGTATTGCGTGCATTATGAACGACTGTGTTAGCGGTGCATTCGTTATGAATATTTTTTAGTATTTTCACATAAGGCTCTTTGCCCCCTGATTATGCAATGCCTGCCCGACTGCTGAGCTCTCCACTGAGTCAACTGCCTTCTCGTAGTCAATGAAGGCTATATATAGAGGATGGTTATAATCTGTGCATTTATCTATCACCTCAACGATAGTGTGAATATGATCTACTGTAGAATATCTTTTACGAAAGGCTACCTATTATTTGGTTCATGAAAGTCTCCGGTAGCCCTGGTTCTATTAGTGATTACCTTTGTAAATAGCTTGTAGGCAACGGACAATAAGCTTTAAGGTTACGTCCGTTCGTTAAGGTTAGAATACTCGATTCTCTCCATATTAAACATCCTTGAGTATGCTAACTTGCACTTGTTTATCAGCTTAAAACCCTTTCCTAGTTCTGTTTTGTCTGTAGGGTTTGGCGCCCTGATTGTTTGGCGTTTCCTAATCAGACCTTTCGTCTCCTGAGATGGCTTGCCGGTATCGTATCGACCCATCCTACTGCTTACTTCTACAGCGCACTGCATAATGATATCAATGAGAGTATTTTTATGCGTTTCCTCCGTGTCATATAAAAACAAAAGACATGAATTAATTATTTGCTAACTTGCACAGAGGAGAACTCATTTGCACCAAGCGGTATGATGTATTTAGTGTTCTTAAGAGAATGTTACATTTATATACTTTGGTACAGCTTATTACCGGTGCAACACACTTCTTCAACAATTTTTAAGGATATAAAAAAAGTACAAAGAAGATATTAACCCTGCGGAATTCAGACACCATTGCATCTTTGGCAAAACGACATGTCGCTCTGCTTAAAGCTACTATAAAAACATGACGAGAGCTAACGGCCACCCGTGGCGACAGGTCTGCGCTGCCTGCCATTATCAGTCTCACTATGCCCACTAGAGGACAAGGCCTCTCGCATATCTCGTCAATTATCCTTGTTCTGTGCCAGCCACCCTTACTTTTTCCCCGCAAGCTTATTTACCGCATCCCCCCAAAAAAGCTATTTGCCATCGCTCGCTTCTGCTCTTGCATTTTTCTTAGAATCCAGTCCGCCACCATTAACGAACATCGTTTTTCTTGCCTTCGAATTAAATGACCAGCCCGGGTGCATTTTTCATTGATTTAGATTAGCATCTCAATAAGCCCCATTTGTTCCCTGACCCATTGTGCTGTCTTCCTTTCCCTTAACGTTGCACGTATATTTTTCATTTCTTAGCTCGCTGCGTTGCCCTCAATATTAGTTGAATCCTTTTCTTTAGCCTCCACATATCGGCGCTATATTTGAATGCCGGCAAAGCACAGCTGTTATATACCTTTCGCTTTAGAGATATTGGTAAATGTCATTCATGATCTGAAGGTACCTGACAACAACTCATTTCTCCATGAACTCTTATGTCAAAGTGTTCCTAATCCAGGTCTCCTAATACCTACTGAAAACAGGTGGTGAACAGCATTGAAGAGGTCATGTCTTCCTTCTGGACAATCTTCTTTATTTCTTTGATTAGAATTTTATTGTTGTATTTAAGGAGGACTACAGTGTATTTGCAGGTGTTATAGACACCTTCCAATATTCTCACCAAAAGGTCTTCTCTACAGTGACTGCGTAGTACCTGCATAATCGCTGAGGTTTCAAATTAGTCAAAGATTTCTGGTCATCACTGACGACTATAAATACCGGTTGATTACATTCAGCGCATTTTTCTATCCCCGTGTTTGGTTGTGCGAATATGGTGAACTGTGGAGTAGACTTTGTGAAAGACTTCGTGACATTTTGTTTGATTGAAGTCTAGGATTATTGTATTTCTATCAGTGATTCCCGTAGAAAATCCCCTGCCTGGCGCTCGAATTCTTTAGGGTCAAATGCTCGAGATATGGGTCTCTGACCGAACCTTGAGCGGAAGAAAAAACTTTGAGCCATTGCACTTTATGGCCACAGATGCCGTTACGCTATAAAAGTTGATCATCATCATGTCTTACCAAATACCCTTCAAGCAACTGGCAGGAAGCTTATTTTTTCTAAATTTCATGTCCTTGACGGACTCTTCCTTATGAATTAAGATTATGTTAACTTTCTTCAAAGATTTCGATTCTCTCGAGGGGATAAGGCTTTTTATATTCAAGAAATATAGCTATTCTAGCACAAGTTACCCACCGTCTTTCTAGTAATGTGCGGTTGCCTGAATATCCGCACCTTTTTTTCCGTTTTTGCACTGCTCCCAAGGCTTTGCTTACTTCCGCTTTCGTTACTTCAAGTCGTCAACTGCCCGGTATCCAGCCTGCTTCTTGCCCAATTTTGCAAAGAAGTCGCCCATCAGAATAATGTAGACATTTTTTACACTGCTCAAAGTACAGTCGTCACGATGACTCAGGGGTTATGACGCTTAGCTGCAGACCCGAAGGATTCGGGTTTGATTCCAGCCGCGGTGGTTGAATTGCGATGGAGGCGAAATTCTAAAGGCCCGTGTACCATGCGATGTCAGTGCACGTTAAAGAGCCTTAGGTGTTCGGCATTTCTGGAGCCCTTCACTAAGGCGTCCCTCATAGCCAGAGCGGCTTCGGGACGTTAAACCCCCTATACGACACTTTCCTGATTGCCAAATCCACGTTTTCATAGAAGTTTTCAACGATCTGGTCGCCATGGCTGCATGTAGACGTTTTGGTCTGTACCACATCCATTTGGTAAATGTTATTAAGCTACAATACGGAGACGACCACCCTCTCATTATTACAATAGAATTTCTCTACCTTGCAAGCTATGTGCTGACTGGTCAGGAATGCCACGTATAGTTCTCGTCTGTCCGCTACCTCGAGATAGCTTTGTACGTGCCCGCTCTTCAGCACTCTATTGCAGAGCACTATATTGGCAGAGTGACGCAATTGCGCCACTCTGCCAATAGTTCGGCCGCAGTACGGCTACATGGCACGTTGCTCGTAGCACTGTTCGACTTACTGCCACTGATGCAGCTTGCGCCATCTATAGAAGGTTATTTTAACATTATGAGCCTAAATCGTTAGTTTTGATTTAAAAAAAAAAACTTTGTTGGCGTGATTCTTTGATATTGAAACTCTGTAGCTTTGTGACAAATATGCTCTATATAACAGTCTTACTATCAGACTGTGTTCTTGGGGGAACGACTAACTCGATGTGTCATGTATATATCGCTGCTTGAGAGAACACGCCGGGTTTTGGGTGTGTAGATTTTCCAGCATTTGCAAGAAAATTTGTAGCTGTGTTCAGCGGGTTTACGGTGTGATTCACAAAATGACGACGCAGTGCATTGAGAGTTCTGTGACTGCTTCAGTCATGATGATGGTTGGTTCTTTGTTAAACACAATGTAGAAATTTTACCCACACTGTATTAGATTTATAGATGGGAGTGCCACAGAATGTTTATTGAAACAGCAAAAAACAAATTGTGAAGTTAGAAAACAGCAGGAATGAGAACGCCCAACGTTAACAATAGCTTTAATGAGAGAAAAAAATTAAATGATGCTCTAAATGCGAGATGTATAATGCATACTGAAGTGTGCTTAAAATATTTTGACGCGAAAGTTGAAGAGCTTCGTTTTGGACACTGAGCTCAGAAGCGTTAGATTCGCGGATTCAAAAACCTGAAGGCGTTTTATTGCGTTACGGCACATCATTGGTTGCCTCTAGGCCATTCTTTTTTCTTCTATCCTGGTTATTCCTTAGCGAAAACTAATACGCTTGGTAAATGCGGCGATATATTTATGTTGTATTTTAAACGTATTTTGTATTCATGAATTTCCTACAAATATGCAAGGAATAGGTTCTTGAAATTTCATGCTTAGTATTCAATATATATCCATAAAATTTTCCAAAAATACCTCACTTAAAGCATACTTCCAGCAGGGTGCAAAAACGTGAAAAATATGTATGCGGTTTTCGCATTATGCCAGTGTATGAAAATTGCACTTTCGTAATTATGAAATAATTCTTCTGAAGTATACTTCAATTCTAGCAAACGAGCAGTCCTAAACAAATTTGCAGCACACTTCTAGCTGTCGCAGAACAATCGAGTGCTCGAAATTGCGTTTCGAGAAATTTAATTTGCATGTTGGCAATGTGTTTCTTGTGTTCTTTTGTAAATATAAAATTAATTCTTCCAAATTTTACTTCAATTCTAGCGAATGAGCGGTCCGCGTAAACATATCTGCAGCACTCCTAAAGCTGTCGTAAAACAATCTACTGCTGGAAGGCGAGCTTCCTTAAATAGAATATGCTTGTTGGAATTGTATTTAAAAGGTTCTTTCGTAAGTACGAAATGAATTCATCCAAAGTATGCTTAAATTCTTAAAAATAGGCAGACCGCGTAAGCTAATTTGGAGCACACTTCAAGCTGCCGTATAAAAATCTAGTGCGCGCAATCGCGTTACGGGAAACAGTGAAAACTCCCTTTTCTGCCATCCTTTCGTTCATTGTAACGTCTAGCCGGAAGGAAACCACCACTTATTTTCATTACGTGTGGAGAACGTGATAGCATTATACCGGCAAGGGCGTCTTGGGCACCTCCAGGCCTGACCATGCCAGCGGAAAGGACCGCGAATGGAAAGGCCTACGGGCTTCCATAGATGCCAATGCATTTCTTGCTTGGCAGTTCGAGTCCTGACCGACGCCTGGCGCAATTTACGACTAGCAATTCGGTTCTAGATCGCCCACTGCTTCGAACGTGACCTGTACGGCCCTTGTGCGACAATTTGGGGGCCCACAGTCTTTGGGCAAAAAACGTTTCTTCTCTGGGCAAGTTAATATGTCGCCTCTCGAAAATGGAGGGTGGGGGGGGGGGGGGGGGGGTTATTTAAGGCAAGCAAAGTACCACTCCTGTCGGAGCGCTTCCTGTTTTCTCACGTCACTTTTTGTCGGCATTTGCTGTGTGGCGACATCTTTCCCATGCGGGCACTTTCACGAGACCTCGCATTGGCCTAGACCTCTTGATCACAACTCCGCCAGTTTATAGCAGGGCCAGTCTTTAGTTTGTTTAACAACATGAATCACTCCATCCGACAAGCCGACTAGTAGCGCTTTTTAAAGCGGAAGCGAATATACTTTTAATGTATACAATGTACATTTTTTGTGTCTTTTGAATATAATGTAACGTATTTGATGCACATTTTTAGTATGTTTGTAATGCCTAATAAATATACTAAGCGGACAAAAGATGTGTTTTTCACGTGTTTGTAGCAGTGTCCAAAACATTACGCTTAGAATGTTTAGAAAGCATTTGTATTGCATTTTAAGCAAAAAGACAATAAGATACATAATTAATATGGAATTAATGCAATATGTTCGAAATGAATTTTAACGCAGCCTTTTCGTGCTAAGGTGTGGTTGTTATTGGGCTAAACAAAATGATTGCATATTAGTGGAATCACTTTAGAGCTGCATGTCTACTGAATTTGAGATTGATTGCCGTGCTTCGTGATCATGCCGATTGCGTTGGATTGGTTTCGAAAGTTAAGGCCGGTGACTGCGGCTTTCGCGTTGCGGCCTTCAGAAACTATAATTTGTGAAGTAGAGAAACGAAGAATGTGAAGATAAATGAGTAAAGCAAGCTGTCGGGCAACTTAGTGGGGCATCACTTTTGTAAGAGGGTGGATTGAAACGATGGAACGACAGCGTAGACACAAGGCAGTGCTCGAAATAAATTTTCGGACTGGATACATCTAGCCCTCCGTATATATTAGGAGAAATTCTTTTTGCGTGATGTAAATTTGCTCGATTCTGTACCCGTCTCCGTGGTTTAATTTCCCGCCCTGTTCTAGAAAACCTTTAGTGTGGAAAGTATTTTGAAAAATTCTTTCTACACGCGTTATCTGCAGACCTTTCCTCTACACAACGTTTTTCGGTAACGGTAGGTGCCATGTTACTAGTTACTTTTTATGCCATTTGCCCCCCCCCCCCCCCCCATCCGCCCTTTTTTTAGAAAAGAAATTGCAGGGCATCTAAAGTGATGTTGCAAATAAACAAAATGCACAGCTGCTCTCGACGGCCCTTTCTGCAGCTCGCATCCATGCCAGAAAACAGCTGCCCTTGACGACGCACCTTACTTAAAGAAAGACAGAATGCCCATAAAGCAGAAAACGCGTGCACGAACACGCATTCATACACTTGCCTGCACCTACCTCCCCTACCCAGATCACTCACACGCACAGCTCTCTATTGAGTGGAAGCAGCTTAGCGTTTTGGAGCATCACATCTTTCAGGATTACTGTAAATTTTGTTCAAAATTTAGCGATGTTTTCTTTATAAAGTTAGAATTGCTGATGAGGTGTCATTTTGTACTCAATGTCAGATTCCAAAATGGCTTCACCATGTGCCACAGAGTTGGGAGCCATCACATGTAACTCTACAGGCAACTCCAGGCCACTATAACATTGCTAAGCTCATGCACATTTGGGCAAAGTATCCTCGTTAAATGTGGATTTCGGGTAAGATCGTTGCTTGGGCTGGAAGTTTTATGTGAATTACGAGCTTTATACGACTGTTATCGTGAGTTCTTGCAGCGAAGATGCACTGATTAAAATTTATGCCCATCGAGTAACGACAAAGTAACGTGCGGTACTTTTTTTCGGAAACAGTAAAGGTAACGCATTACCTTTTTTTGTAGCTAACGTAGAACGGTAACGCGTCCCTTTATTTAGCGTAACGATTAACGTATTTAGTTAATTTTTTTTTCGGTAATGCCTACAACACTGCTATGATCCCGTTGGAGAGCCCTTTTCTTTAAAGAGCTTGCGATAAACACACATTCCAGGTGGTTATTCCACCTTTCATCTTTTCAAATATGTTGACTTCACCGGAGGCTGACTGGTGGCTCACGGCTCAGCAAAGAAAATCTAAGGATGCGCCTCTGGTCCGCATATTTGGGCTAATAATTTCGTGGTGCCAGGATATAGACCCCAGTTTTTGTAATTCTGGTATTTGCCCCCACAGATATATTTTCATGTCTAACAAGAAGTCTAGTTTCGAATTTGCTGCTTAAAAGCACGTAAGTTTTAGAAGACCGAACAGTTATTCGAAGTGACTGCCTAAATGATCACCTTCAGCTTCCACTTTGCCATCAATAAATATTCCAAGGCGAAACAAAATCGATAAATAGACTGAGACAAAGGGGTAGAAAGTGCCAGTGCTAATGTTTTGTACCAATTTGTCCGAGTCTACTGCGCTCGTATTTTTAATCAGTCGTGAACCACAACCTGGCCCAGCCTTCTGCCTTGACAAAAACAACTTTATTCTGGTCTTACCTGCTGCTAGCGGACTCCCCGAATATTTGAGGTGCTCTCCTTATATCGGTTGCCTGCCGATGTTAACTAACCTAATAATTTCAGCTTATTCGTTGATGGTTCATTCATAGGACCAAGCGTGCCTTCAAGCTTAACGAGTGACAGTATGCGCCTAAAATCAGGATTCTAGTATCAACACACACATGGTTGGGCCCACAAGCAAATTTAAATGTTCGAAAAGCTCCAAAAAAGATTGGTATGAAGACTTCGGGAAGTAGTATACAGGTGTGCTCATGGCAAAACATGAAGATTGGGATGCTTTCGTATTTACATTGAGCACGCTGAAGAATGTAGCCACGGGAAAAGAAATGCTACAGGTGATAGATAATCAGCTGCCAAAAAATGGCACTAGTAATTAATTTTAAAAGTTTGCGCTACTTTGTGATGCTTGACGATGTTGCGTAATAATCGCTCCTTAATGGCTTTACATGCTTTCGTCTTTGTTTTCTTCGCGGAGTAAAAAATGCTGTTATTCTTCTTGGTAGCTAAGCATCAACAGTGACGGTTAATGAATTATCACTGCTTCCTTCGGGAGAGTTTCACTACACTGTATTATCCATGCATATAACCGCAATGTTCCTCCAGGTAGTGATGACATCTCGCTGTCTACTCCAAAAGTATAGATGCGGCTACGAACTAAATGGTCGCTTATTGTTTGAAAAAAAGCGAAGAGTGATGCACAAACATAAAATATTCGCTGGAGATAGGAGCTGAGGATGACCACGTTAAACTTCGTGCAATCGGATTCATCGAACAATTGTACCAGCTATTACGCCAAAAACCACAATTGCAGCACTTGTTTTGTAGAGTTATTGCTAGAACAAATCGATAAGTAGTAATACTTTTGTCACAGGGGCAAGGTAAAGGAAGCAAGATTAGGTGCTTAAAGAAAACATCGAAAACAGGAGCCTTCCAAAAATTGCTGATCATAGAAACGAAACTTAATTTGTTTTGAAGCACAAGGCAACCGAGTTCGAATAGATATTAACTATGACAAGAAATAAAGTTGTTTTAGTTCATAGGAGCAATTATACTTGTAACTGAACTAAAATATTCAGTAGAACGCTCTTCAGGGCTAGGCAGTTCATTTAAAGAAAATATATGATGATTCTGTGGTATCTTTTTGATCAGTTATTGAACTAATGACAAATGCGATTGCATGCTTCGGAGCTTTCACTCAAGAATAAACAGTTGGAATTCTGCGCCTGTGGTGTCGTTCTTCTTGTTATGCCTCCTTTTCTATCTTATGCGCGCCGTCCTAGCTTTTTAATAAAGTATCTACATTTTTATTTTTTTGCATGCACAAATTCCTCACAACACTAGGCGCCATCAAAGACTATACAGGCTCCTATGCTGCTATTACTTTGCGCTACCAGGCCGTGAAATTCCACAGTTCTATCCTCTTTTTAAGTGTACAAGGCTGTGTCTAAGATACGATTTCATTCAGATGCTTGATTCTAAAAACTCGCGGTCTTGAAAACACCACTTAGCAGGCCAAGAAATGCAAACTGGGCCGTTTTCATATCAATTAGTCAGTGAAGGCTCCTGCAGCCAAACGCTTGCCAGGCGTAATTAGGCAATAAAAACAAAATTTGCATGAAGAAGAAAGCTGCGCAGATTATCCTTGCATTTGCTTGCAAGACATGAAAAAAGTAATGGGCGCGAGCTCCCATGCTAAGGGTAACTGGGAATTCCAAAAGAAAACGCACGCCGAAACGAGGAAAAAAAAGCAGTCAATTGGCGACAAAAGAACGAGTATCTTACTTACATCTTTTATGCGGATTGTTTTATCGCGCCGGTTAGGCTTCGAGTTCGCTGCTGCCATCGTGAAGAAGGCGACAGCAAGAACGAGCATACCCTTCATTACTTCCATTGTCCGTGTGTGAGAACTCAGGACACAGTATTTGTTGCTGCAGGCCCGGTTTATATACTAATGCTTTCTGAAAAGGTGCAATGCAATGACAAAAAAAAACGTACCCCGCTTCTTTTCATCAATTCAGGAATTAACATTCAAGAATGCAACCTTTAAAGAAAAAAACTTTTCCCCAGCGAATGAACTTTTCACAAAGGGTTTTCAACCTCCACAAATTAGAAGCGATATTTAAAAGGTCAAAATACCTGCGAGCGTCAGCGCTCTTGTATATATTGCCTTTGGATATAAGAAAAAAATATAAAATCAGAGAATCAGAGTGTAGAGGAGCCTTATGTCAAAATACTGGAAGATATATATAGGAACTGTACAGCTACCATTGTCCTCCATGAAGTCAGCAATAAAATCCCAATAAAGAAGGGTGTCAGGCAAGGAGACACGATCTCGCCAATGCTATTCACCGCATGTTTACACGAGGCATTCTGACACCTCAAATGGGAAGAGTTGGGGATTAGAGTAAATAGAGAATACCTAAATAATGTGCGATTCGCTGATCACATTGCTTTGCTGAGTCACTCATGAGATGAAGTGCAAATCATGATCAATGAGCTAGACAGACAGAGCAGTACGGTGGGTCTAAAGATTAGCATGCAGAAAACCAAAGTAATGTTCAGCAGTCTAGCAAGGGAACAGCAGTTCACAGTTGCTAGCGAGGTGCTTGAAGTGGTAAATCAATGTCTACTTAGGGCAGGTAGTGGCAGCTGATCCGGATCTTGAGATTGAAATAACTAGAAGGATAAGAAAGGGGTGGAGCGCATTTGGCAGGTTCTCTCAGATAATGAGTGGCAGGTTGCCAATATCCCTCAAGAGCAAAGTGTACAACAGCTGTATCTTACCGGTATTCGCCTACGGGGCTGAAACGTGGAGGCTAATGAAAAGGGTTTAGCTAAGGGTAAGGACAACACAGCGAGCCATGGAAAGAAAGATGATAGGTGTAACGTTAAGAGACCGGAAGCGGGCAGAATGGGTGAGGAAGCAAACGTGGGTTAATGACATCCTAGTCGAAATAGAGAGAAACAATTGGGCTTATGCAGTGAATGCAATGCGAAGACAAGATAACCGCTGGTCCTTAGGGGTAATGGAGTGGATTCCAAGATAAGGCTAGCATAGCAGGGGGTGGCAGAAGGTGAGATGGCCGGATGAGATTAGGAAGTTTGCAAAGATAGGATGGGCGCAGCTGCAAAGGAGAGGGTTATGTGAAGAGACATGGGGGAGGGCTTTGCCCTGCAGTGGGTGTAGTCAGTATTATGATGATGATGAACACATACAAAAAAAAAATTCTTTTCTTCACTCGTGTTGTTCGCCTAAAACGAACAGCCGACTAAAAAACATCTCTATGGCATGTTCGTTTGCACGTAGTTTTGTTTTAAAATAACATTATGTCTTTTGGGAAGTCGGCAAGCTGTCTAAATCAGGAAGCACCAGAAAACTGACACCATAATAACAACAGTTTAATGATGTAGCTTAAGCAAGCTAAAAAATCAGATAAATATGTAACCATAATAGGGAGCGAAAAGAGACTGAAAAACGCATGTAAATTGACAAACCATGATCAGTCATCGCCTGCTTAACTAGCCTAATATCATTTTGAGCAATTTAGTATCTCTCTCTCCGTTCCCCTCCCCACGTGTAGGGTAGCATACCGGGCGCTGCCTAGTTAACCTCCCTGCCTTTCCGTCTTTCTCTCTGTCTCTCTCTCTCTCTAGTATCTTTGCAAATCATTCCGATAGCTCGCATAGTTTCCCTTCAGAGCCATTTCATGGTACCAATAATTTTTAAATCAATATTTCAGAAGTTTCTGGTGCGTCCGTGCATTTCAAACAATCAACTCCCATGGGTGACTTTTAACCTAAAGCGATACACTCTCTCTGGCATATACATTCAGTGTTCCTACCACGTCTGTCATATACTTGTAAAATTAAGACCGGCAAATATTGTATTGGTTAAAAAAAATATGTTCGATTTGCGCAGTTAGGCCAAATGCGAATTAGACACGCTAGCAATTCCATTTTCACTTCAGTTCCGGTGTTCAAGTCCAGTTTTGACAGATGGCATTATTCAGATAGCTTTAATCGGTTAATGTCCATATGTGCGGAATTTTTCGTTATCTGCATTCGTAGATCTAAGCTTTTCGTATAGCGCGCGCCACATTTGTCTTCAGCTGTTACAACTTTGCGCTGGGGGGCGGAGGTGGAGGCAAGGAGGTAGAACAGGGAAAGGAGAAGCATCATAAGTTCGCGCAGGTCGGTGTTCGAGTCCGAGTTCAATATCTGAGGAGGTGGTCGGACACTCACTTTTCGCACAAGTGATAAAATCCCAGCTCCATCGCACCCGACTCCTATGCAGCTGGTGAGAAGAGAGCTCGTGCGACGGAGAAGCATGTGGCCGCGCCTACTCCGCGCTAGTGCCCCGCAAGACGGCGTCCAATAGTGCAGTCGACGGCGATTCACAAGTACGAGGAGCTTCCTGTGGTATGTGCACACTTCGCGGCGGTCCCTTGAGAAGACTGCATTCCTGGAGAAAGGCATCGCGCTCTCCCAGGTGCGCGCCTGAAATTTCGGCACTCAGGCTCAGCTCAGGAACGGCACGATATGCGTTAGGCATCTTTACGTGATGAAGACATGGGAGGGCCGTCCGACATGAAGATTTCTTGAAGACGAATCTACCGCGTATAGCACTTGTGAGGGTTCCGGCTCACCTTCAGCCAGAGGTTATAGTGGGCCGCTCACCTCAAGCCAAGGCGGCTGTTCAGCGGCGACAGCATAGTTGGCCTCCGGCCAGTGACGTAGCCAGAAATTTTACTCCGTGGAGGGGAAGGGGGGGGGGGGGCTCATGCTGCAGGGTGGCCTCCTTATAGAATTTATGAAAGAGTCAAACGCAAGAAATATTGATTTATTTTTATTTATTTTATTTATTCATATACAGACACTGTGATCTAGTGCAGAAGATTCCGGGATAAGAAAAAACAAAATACAAGCATATAGACACACTCAAATTCATAAAATTTGCAGGAACATTTTAGAACATCAGTAAAGAATTATGATTAACATTCTCGCTATTAAGTTTGTTCCATTCAGTAATTGGCCTCAGAAAAAAAGAATATTTAAGGCAGTTATTTCGAGTGTTCAAAGTGGTTATTGTTAGTGCATGCTTTTGTCTCGTGTTATAACCTAAGCAGTAAGCAAAATAATTAGAAGTATTACCTTTGTAATGACCTTCTATAAGCTGAAGAAAACTTTAATCGAAAAACGCGATTGCGCGCAAAGACTGGGGGCAACCCACTTCGCCTCACGAGCTCACTGCACGGTCATATGAGTTAAACATTAATGTAACTATACTTCATGCTGTTTTTCCTCTAATTTATGACTGCTTGTTAACGTAAAAAGGTCCCAGATGATTACAGCATATTCTAGTAACGGACGGATAAGAGGATTGTACGCCAATAGACGCACTCTAGGTGGGGATGACTTTAGTGAGCGCCTCAAGAAAAATAGTTCCCGCATTGAATTTGCTACGACAGCGTCTATGTGTTTTGACCACGGAAGGTTGTTAGTAATCCATAGGCCCAAATATACTCTGTCATCTAATAATGATACGTTGTTAGTACCGTACACAAAATGAAGAGGTATTTTCTTGTGTGTAATTTTCATAAAAACGGTGTCTTGAAAATAATGCACACATGCCATTTGTTGCACCACGCAACCACCTTCGCTAGGTCATTATTTAGACGTACCTGGTCGTAACTGAAGACACCACTTCATACAAAATACAGTCATTCGCGTACGGCTTCACGCGGACGGCAAGATCTGCCACAATGTCATTAATAAACAATAGAAATAAGGAGTGGTCCCAAAACGGGTCCCTGGGGGTCGCCAGACATAACCCGGACACTGCTCGAAGATGTATATATATATATATATATATATATATATATATATATATATATATATATATATATATATATATATATATATATATATATATAGTGATTTCTGGCAGCTGATTGGTGTATATAATATATATATATATATATATATATATATATATATATATATATATATATATATATATATATATATATATATATATATATATAGTGATTTCTGGCAGCTGATTGGTGAATATAATATAATAGAAGCTGCGTGGTTCAAACGCTGTACTACACTTGAAAAAGGCTGGTCATCGAGCCGAAACGTCGTGAATTAAATCCTGTTATGTTTTCCAATTTTTGGTGATTTTATAATATATATGTAGAATAATTTCTGCATTGCCACTGACAATGTCATTATGTATTAGACAGCGCTACGCCCTGCCTAGATGAGGGAAGTATGTATTATTTAAATAAAATAATGTATTCGTATGACTTAAAAATCGTGGCAGACTTAACTGATGCCAATGGTTTCATGGTTTTGCGTATTTAATTAGTAAAGAAAATATCGCACCACACAAAGTCTAAAACTATATCAGTCCGAAACCAGCAAAGGAGTGCATGGCGCTGATATGAAAAACGCAAAGAACGTGAAATGAGCAAGCAGAGGACAGACATTTTAATGAATCTTTGTCGTTAAAGAACATTTAGATTTTTGTACATATCCAACGGAGAGGGAAAAATCTGAATGGCACTGACCTTCGTTCCAGTGTACTGCGCAGCAGCAGCTGTCACCGGCCATGTATGGCGAGTAATTGCACTGAAATTTTATTCTTAACAGCGAGCACATGTATAAACGAGTTCTGCTAAATATACATTATAAGTTCGAAGATAAAATGGAGAATTATAAATGCGAAGATACAACTTGATAAAGGACCAGAAAGTGTCACTGGAAACAAAGTCACTGTATGTAGGCAAAAAACATCGCAACAAGATATTTAAATACACGTGTGACTCCATTAAATCTAGGTATCTAAGCAAAAGTCACTGTATACAATGCGTCAAACTGGGCAAATAAACAACTTTCACAATCGCAGACAGTAAACTTTACACACGGAAAGACAGACAATCCACTCAAGAACAATACTATGACAGCAGAAGTCGTGATATGTACTTGGGTCATGCTGCGGTCGCGACAGCTCCATATGGTTAGAATAATACAGGGAAACTGCAGAAATCAATAACAAAGTATGCATTCTTAATTGCCTGCACGGCGGCAATTATTCTGCATCCATAATTGCAGAAGGGTATTCCTTTGATTCAAAGAAAAAGTAAAACCAGGTATATAAAGGGACAAACGAAAGCCAGGACTTATGCAGCAAATTGAAGTAACCAATATCCGAGTGTGTAGGTTGGGAAACACCGCGTGGGCAGGGCTTTCAATGAGCAAGGTCAATCAAAATCGATTCTTGATGTCCTCAAAATTTTTGTATTCGCATGGTAATTTTGATGTTGATGCTAACTGTTAATATGAACGGCACAAATATCTGCGGTATGAACCGTCATACATTTTCGTAATTGCCAGTATATGCCCGTAATTGCCAGTTCGCGCCATGTCTTTTCTACTCTGAAAAAGGCATTGTAGGTTACAAAAATCCAGAATGACTTCCGGCGCCGGTGATTCTTTGGTCAGCGGTGCGTGACAGTTCGAGAAAATTTCGGGGGAGGGGGGGAGGGGGGCTGAAGCATTATAAGCCCCCCTCCCCCCTGGATACGCTCCTGACTCCGGCTCTTGAACCTCCTCTTGTGGCTTCGAGTTCGCTTCTGCAAGCGCATCTCAGGTGTGCCCTCTTCTGGATCTACCATGAGATACGAGGTTGTTTCCCTGTCTACACTCTGAAACGACACACTTCGAAACATGTGATCGCGCCACCACATCTTCGTACAGAGATGTGATGAAGATGGCCTTCGAATCACCTTTTCCTTGGACGGTGAGGAGGAGGAGGAGAGATGGTGCAGGAACGTGGAGGAAGCATCTGGTGAAACTTTTCGTCGACATCAGAGTTCACCCTTGTGTTAAGGCGCTCGCAGTCGTTGAAGAACGTTCCTTATCGGCCAGGATACGGCTCTGGAATGGCGATTCCTCACAATCTTTTAAGCAGGCTGCATCGACAGTGTTCGCATTGAGAGAAAAATAAGGCGTGACAGAGTGACCACCACTGCCTTCCGGTATCTCGGTACGCACCGACCTGTCCATTTTCTTTCTCCGCTTAACCTTCGCAGCCTACTTCTTTGCAAACTCACGTCGATTCGTTTTGCCTTCGGAGTACTCCATCGTTCCGGAGCGGCTTTGTCCCCACAAACGCCACATACTTCCTCCTGGTCTCTGTCCTCTGAACGCGCCGCATCTTCTGCAGACGGTGCCCACGCGGCTCTCTTTGTGCGATGTTTCAAAAGACGCGTCGATGCTCTGCACGCTTTCGCGAGGGCGTCTTCCTGCCCCCACATTCAACGGACGTTTTCAGAGAGGTAAAAAAGTTCTCTACTGACCCTGGCGCCGCGGTCGGAATCCCGTCAAGCTTTTTGTCCCGACTGTTCGCCGCGCCGAGCAGCGATTTTTTTGTGCGAACCGACATCTCGACATTGGCACACATCCAGCGGCCTTGTCGAGTGGCGCGTTGCTCTTTGGACAGGGACTCATTGGCCTCCGATAGGGCGGCCTTGTCGCCTTCTATATCTGCACGAAGGGTGTCCTGCTTACCGCCCATATTTTAGTCCTTCAACACCGTCGAAATGCATCCCTGAGGACCGGGCCACAAGGCGGGGCTCGAGTAAACGCCTAGTTGTTGCGGCTGCTGCAAAAAGTTAGAACCAGAGCGTTCCGCAGATGATGGGATGAAAGTCATGTTGTGCATGCATGTGGCTGCTCGGGCGGGGCCCCCAGCGCATCTGACTCACGTATGCGTGTGTTCAGGGATCGGAGCACTGCCATTGCTCCAGACGACTTAGACGCGGCTGGGGTAGTCTGTAAATCCGCCTCTTGTTGGGCTACCTCCTTCGACCCTCTAAAGTATCCCGAAGCGCCGTTGTGCTCACGCAGGATGTACGCTAGCACTGCGTAAGTGCCCTTATGTCTGTGGGGCACATGAGGCAGCAGTTTCGTCCCTGGCACACGCAGCTTGGCGATGAGCAGCTTGGCGATGAGCAGGTGGGCTCACATTAGATCTCTTCAGTCATTTAGGGCGGCGGTGGCGTACAGCCGAGATTGGTATGTGTCCCTGGACAATGAGGCGTCGAAGGTGCGGACGGAAAAAAACACTGCAGATGGTAGCGCGGCGCCGGAGACTGCGTCATTGGGCGTGCCGAAAATGGCGTTCGGAGCTTAAGGAGCGCAGGCGGCACCACGTGGGCCGCAGGGCCCGGACGTCCCGGAACACGGCAGATGACATCCGCCTTCCCATCGTGCAGGTACGTTCCTGAACACCCAAGCAGATGCGGTCCAGGATGCGCTTGAAGCTGGTAACCAGCTGCTATGCGAGGCTGACCCCGTCGCCAGCTCTGGCCACCGTTACGGTGCTTGAGGATCTGACCGGGCTACCCTGCTTCACAAGGTCTCTAAGCCATACACCCATTGCACCCGACCCCAAAGTGTTACTACTTAAAAACAAAGGACCCACGGGGAAGTCTTCGACCGGCGGCCATTCTTTCTATTCTATCTGACTCGCGGTCACCCGTTCCGGGTCGTTGTTGTTATTGCTGCCCCCAAGAACATAATGGCGCGTACACACTGCGGAGGACTGGGCAACACAAAGGCGGCGACTGACAGGTGCTCAAAACGATAAAAATTATTCAAATAAAATAAAAATTAAAAAATCATCTGGTCTTCTTCTTGCCTTCTGCGCGCCACGTTTGTCTTTCTTTAGCCGTTACAATATCTAGGCATACAGGGTTGAGACAACCCCTAAACCGCTGCCACAGTGCAGACAAGCTTATATACCGGACGAATAGGGTCGCAGAGAAAGTTATTGACTTGCTTGGCTGAAATTGCTATCGATCAGAACCATCCATTTTTACTAGCAACCTGGAGATCCACAGTGTGGCGCTGATTGCAGCATGTGAGAATAGCATTGAACATCTAGTGTACCTCGCTGAATTAAGCCCAGGCACCGTTAGTCTCTCATGGACTCCAAGCTATATGAACGCTAGTGAATGAAGACTAGACGGTCGCGTAGCAGCAGCAATTGCATATTCTGCAAGAAAATGCATGAAACATTCATCTTTTTTTTTTAAAGCATGTCTTGTGATTATGCCATGACAGTACTGGAAATGTCGCAGCGCATTCCAGCGCTTTTTTTCCAAAAACGAATGCAACCAGGCCAGTTAACTAATTTTTGCAGGCACTGGGTAGGACCTTAGTCACATGTGCTTGATAGCCTTCGATGATGATTTGTTCGTTGAAGAATTATATGAAGGGGCCGCTCTTCAGAAAGTAGAGCGGCAAGCCCATGCAGGGAATTGATTCACACCGATATGGGTCTTCTAGTCGCAATACCGGTGTTGCGGCACCTAAATCTTTCTTAACGGCACTCAGATAACGTAATGTGTGAACGCATCAATTGCCCAAGAGTGCTGCTTAACCTCGAAATGACAGTCGATGTACTAGCGCCTCTGACGTAAATGTCATCAGTACGCCAAATACTGTTAATTGGAAGATAGAAATTTTTATTAGACATATCGCAAAGCGCATCAATTAAAATTTCTTTCTATTAATACCTCGATTTATCCTCTCAAAGCGCGCATATTGTCACGGGTGAAATATGGGAGCACAGCATGCCGGCTCGGCAGAAGTCGGACAGCACGTACACACACTTCGTCGTCTTCAGCTTCCAACGAGCGAGCAACGCCGATTCCATCGACACTGTTCGCACAATGCATGTGAAAATATTCTTCCCATCTTTACTCTCTGTTTATAGATTCACGTTTCCAGCTATAAAATGGTTCATGAGGTTTAACGTCCGAAAGCGACTCAGGCTGTGAGGGGCCCCGTAGTGAAGGGCTGCGGAAATTTCGACCACCTTTGGCAATTTAACCCGCACTGACAACGCACAGTACACGCGCCTCTAAAATTTCACCTCCATAGAAATTTGACCCCCGCCGCCGGGATCCAACCCACGTATTTCGGGTCATGAGCCGAGCGCCATCACCACTTAGCCAACGCTGCGGCTTGATGAGAGTGGAATTTCTTATTTCATCTTTTTAAGAAACACTTAGGCCAAAGGGTTTGCCAATGCTGTGGGCCTTGAACTGGTGTGTCCGATGAAACTTTTTCCTCAAAGCGAAAACGGAATCACAATCGGTATCAGGAAAGTACCGTTAGGAATCGAAGCTGCTTTGTTTGCGCCGGTAAATGTTCAGGACGCTGCTCGCGACTGACGCATATGGGAAATACTTTGCGGCTCGATTTCATAACATTCCAAAAATTTTGGAGAAGTTCTGCTTCCGGTTCGGTCTCATGTCTAAACACAGGTTCATCGCAGGCTACAGACGTTGTTCTTGTGAGTATGGTGAAAATGAGAGCTAAATCACTTTCTTTGTTATGAATACCACTAAAAGCCACGGAGCCACAGCCAGGCGGCAAGTACTCATCACCTCGTTGAACAGAGCACAGCTGTGTTTGCCGTGTTTGTTTGCCTTGTCCCTTATTGCATTTTTGAAATTTCGAGCCGAAGCAACGTTAGCGGAAGGAAGACAAATTACACCGTATTTGTGCCTAATTGCGACTAAACTGGTTATTTTTTCTGCAAGAAATATATTCCCGATAAAACATATAGTTCCACAGAATGGAAGCGCCTCACACAAACTGCGCCACTAGAGCCAAATGAGGAGCCAAATCTCTTATTCTAAGCACAATACACAGGAGCTCCTGAGGCAGAATTTATTACTTTGTGCTCCTAGCAACTCAGCAAGAAGGTAAAATATGGAATTGAATAGGACGTAGGATTTCTATGTGTTTTGTCCGATACGCCGTTAATATGGTTATTACAATCTTTGCGTTGCTTGTGTTCGTATTACTTGCATATGTTATGTGGAAGAAAAAAATATAGTTGCGAATCCGGGTGCGGTTCGTGTCAGGTCTTTTGGATTTGGGCATGCTTTTGTTGTGCTGCAATACAACCAGCCTGCCCCAGCCCACCAACTAGCATACCTTCTTGCTCTGTTACTTGTGTTAATTGTCAACCATGCATGCAGAACAATAAGTAATTTGTTGACACAGGAACCTTCGAAACCACAATAGGCACTTTCATTACCATAGATGACTGCAAAAGCAATTTTGTTATTACTCTGCAGTAAAATCGCTTTCTGGTTGTGGAGCTGCTTCCGGTAGGCCTGTGCGGCAGGGAATATAATGACCAGTAAAGACGACAAGAATGAACTGTGCTTCTACCCTAAGAAACATTCACTGCCGGTATAAGAAACGGCGGGAAGATTTACCGGATAATGACCTCGTCAAAAAGCAACCGTCGTTCTTGACTTCTCTGCACAGTTGCTCTGGAGGCCAGGGAATTGACGTCAGCGTGACGTTTGTTGTTTATTTTTTTATTCAGTAGCTGCGTCACCCATAAGGCATAAAAACTTGGGGCGCTTATGCGTAAAAAAAATGGAATGTATTTATACACTCTGCTCTTGGTAAAAAACATCAACAGATGTATTTTCTGCGACAACAGGTGGAATGAGATTCCACGCATGTCCTTTCTCGGAAAAAAAAAGAAGAAAAAGAATACCGCTAAACGTCACCTTTAAAATCAAGTTCCTTGTCTTTCTATGGAGACCCTTTCTTTGGGATATATAGGAAGGCGGCTTCCTGTATATCTCTCGACTAATGCCAGCATAGGTATTATCTCAGCTATAAAATGTCAGGTTTCTTCAGGGAGCCTTAGGGTCCGGGCACTGCGAAGTTTGGGGGTGGTGGTGTAAATATACAGGCGGGATTAGCGGTGAAGAGGCCCTTCGGCAATTTCTCCCCCTATGTCACTGATTTATAAGATTTCGTCTCTACCACCGGCCCATAAGACCAGTTTCATCTAAAATCTTCACTAGTGATTGTGACACTAGAAGATTCAGCATCTTTTTTGATAAGTTTTCTGCAATAGTTTTCAAGGACCAATCTTTGAGCCCTGTTTTCTATATTTTTCAAGTTTATTAAATACCTCTAAGGTATAAGAGCCATAACAAACCTTGCGCACTCGACTTTTCATTGTACGCACGTTAAATGCAATTACTGCTTCAGGAAGATGGGTCGGGAACTGAAATTTTGTCTTAAAAACTTATAACCAAAACCTCTATTGTTCGTTCAATAATTTATGCGCCCAGTCTATCGAAATTACTAGGTGACAAATGCCCTTAGTATTTAAATTCTCTTGCTGTGACAAAATTAACATCACGAATTCTAAATCTGTGCTTTTGGTAGGATTTAGATTTATAATTCTAAATCTGTGCTTTTGGTAGGATACTGATCCGGAGTTCCCGGGTTGGAACCCGACCGTGGCGGCTGCGTTTTTATGGAGGAAAAACGCTAAGGCGCCCGTGTGCTGTGCGGTGTCAGTGCACGTTAAAGATCCCCAGGTGGTCGAAATTATTCCGGAGCCCTCCACTACGGCACCTAATTCTTCCTTTCTTCTTTCACTCCCTCTCTTATCCCTTCCCTTACGGCGCGTTTCAGGTGTCCAACGATATATGAGACAGATACTGCGCCATTTCCTTTCCCCCAAAACCAATTATTATTATTATTATTATTATTATTATTATTATTATTATTATTATTATTATTATTATTATTATTATTATTATTTTGGTAGGAACCCTTCTTGCATGTCGATATTTTAGATGCACTAAACCGTTTATATTCTTCCTTTTCCTGCTTGTACGGAATACAGAGTACCTTTCTTTAGCACATGTGGTGCTTCTTCAAAAACTTTGTTCACTAATGTATAAGCGATTTTTTGCCAAGGAAACAGAAAATTTTGCGCTGTAGCAATTCATGAATGACAAAAGATATTGCACGTCTGGGTCGTAAACTGAAGAAAGCGACAGCGCAACACTCAAAGCTTCCTTCATCGGCCACTGCTGACAAGATCTCAGTGCTACGCCTTTAGTTGCGGAACGCTGTCAATAAGGCCAAACACCAATTTTAGAAATTTCCTTGTTTCGTCTTCAAGCAAGTTTTGGGGACATCTCGCGCCAGGCAAGAATTTTATTCTTGGCTTTTCTGCACGTAATGCGGGTATGCACGACAAGTTAGAAATAGCCCAGGCGCTCAACCGGTACTTAGGCTCGGTATTCACTCACGATGACTGCTGCACGCCACATGCTCTTTATTTTGATGATTTGGCACCAATAAGTGACATTTGTACTGCCAAGGAAGGTGTGTTAGGTCTTTTGTTTAACTTAGACACAAAGAAGCTGCCAGGTACTGACGAAATACCTAACACCTTTCTAGTGCGGTACGCTGAATGGTGCGCAAAGTACTTGACTTTAATATTTAGAAAATAACTAAACTGCTCAGAATTGCCGAGCTATTGGAAACTCGCCAAAATCACCCTGATTCCTAAAGAACAAAACAACTCAGCATCTTCTTCCTACCGGCCAATTTCTCTTTTATGCATTTAAGTACAATTGCTTGAACACATCATCTGTAAACACTTACCTAACTTTATCGAGGAGAACCACATCCTTGATAACATTTTGACAGCTTTTGGCCGGACTGTTCGTGCGCCGAGAAGCGATGATTTTTTTGTCCGAACCGACAATCCCAACATTGGGCATTTCCACCGGCCTGGTCGAGTGGTGCGTTGTTTTTTGGGCAGGGGCTCATTGACCTGCAGCAGGGCGGCCTTGACGCCTTCTCTATCTGCACGAAGGTTGTCCTGCTAGCAGCCCTTATTGTAGTCCTTCAGCAGCCTGCACAGCCCGCGCCACAAGGTGGTGCTCGCGTGAACACCTGACTGCTGCGGCTGCTGTTCAGAGTTATCACCAGAGCTTTCCACCGATGGTGGGATGAAAGTCATGTTGATGCATGCGGCTGCTGACGGGGGGTATCCAGCGCATCTGACTCACTTACGCGGGTGTCCAGGGATCGGCGTACAGCCGTTGCTCCAGACGCCTTAAACGCGGCTGGGGTAGTCAGTGAGGCCGCCCCATGGCGGGCTACCCTGTACGGTGCACCGAAGCGCCGTTGTGTTCACGCAGGATGTACGCTAGCACGGCTTTGGTGCCCACATGTTTGTGGGTCACATGAAGCAGCAGTTTCGTCTCTGGCACACGAAGCTTGCGATGAGCAGCTGGGCTGTCATTAGATCGCTCCAGTCATTTAGCGCGCCGATGGCGTCAAGTCGAGATTGGTGTGGGTCCCTGGACAATGAGGCGTCGAAGTTGGGAAGTTGCCGCGGGCGAAAAACAAAAAATAAAACACTGCAGATGGCAGCGCGGCGCCGAAGACAGCGTCCGTTAGCGGGGCCACGGTTCCGGCGAAAACAGCTTTCGGAGCATAAGGAGCGTGCGCACCACCACATGGCCCGCATTACCCAGATGTCCCGGAACAAGGAAGGAGTCGTTCGCCGCCCCATCTGGGAGGTCAACTCCAAAACACCCACGCAGATGCGGTCCAGGATGCGCTGGAAGCTGGTAACCAGATGCTATGCGAGACTGACCTCGGCGTAGGCTCTCGCCATTGTTACGGTGCTTGCGCAGCCGACCGGGCTACCTTGCCTCACAATGTCTCTAAGCCACAGGCACCCATTCGGCCCGAAACCAAAATGCTACTGTTTAAAAGCACAGGAGCCAGTGGGAAGTCCCCGACCGGCTGGTATTCTTTCTACTCTTTCTGTTTCTCGGTCACCCGTGCCTGGCCGTTGTAGTTGTTGCCCTCGAGAAGATAATGTCGTGTACGCGCTGCGGAGGATTAGCCAACACACAGGCGCCGAATGGCAGGTGCTCCAAACGTTAAAGAAGTTACAAAAAAATGAAAACAAAACAAGTGCGTCTGGTTTTCGTGTTTCGTGCCGCGCGTCACCTCCTTCTTTTTTAGCTGTTACAATATTTAGGCATACAGGGATGAGTCAACCCATCAACCGCTGCCACAGTGCAGACAAGCTGATATACCGGACGAACAGGGTCCCAAGAAAAGTTATTGAATTGCTTGGCTGAAATTGCTCGCGAATAGAGCCATCTTTTTGCTACCAAATTGGCGCTCACAGTGTGGTGCTGACTCTAGAAGGTTAGAATGGCATTGAACATCTGGTGTACCTCGCTGAATTATGCACAGGCACTGTTAGTCTCTCATGAACCCCACGCTAGCTGAGTGGTAGTGAATGAAGACTAGTCGGTCGCGTAGCTGCAGCGATCGTATATTCTGCAAGGTAATGCATGAAACAGTCATCTTTTTTTGAGAGCATGTCTTGAATTTATTCCATGACACTAATAGAAATGTCGCAGCGAAATCCAGCGTTTTTTGCCAAAAACAAATGCAACGAGGCCACTTAGGTAATTATTGCAGGCTCCAGGTAGGACATTATTCACATGTGCTTGGTACCCTCGGATGATAATTTGTTTGCTGAAGAATTATATGAAGGGGCCGCACTCGAGAAAGTAGAGCGGGAAGCTCATGTAGGCAACTGATTCACACCGATATGAGTCTTCTATTCGCAATGCCAGTGTTGCTGCACCTAAATCTTTTTGAACGACGCTTAGATAACATAACGTGTGAACGCATCAATTGGCCAAAAGCGCTACGTAAACTCGAAATGACAGTCGCTGTACAAGCGCCTCTGACGAAAGTGTCATAAGTACCCAAATACTCTTACTTGGAAGATAGAATTTTTTATTATCCATATCGAAAAGCGTATAAATTAAGATTTGTTTCTATTAACACCTCTATTTATCCTCACAATGCGCGCATATTGTCACGGGTGAAATATGGGAGAACAGCATGCCTGTCGGCTCGGCAGTGGTCAGGAAGGAAGGAAGGAAGGCCTCAGACGCCAGCACGTACACACACTTCGTCGTCTTCAGTTTCCAACGAGGGAGCAACGCCGATGCCACCGACACTGTTCGTACAATGCATGTGACAATATTGTTCCCACCTTTACTCTCTATTCATAGATTATAGCTATAAAATGCTTCATGGGTCCCAAAGCGACTCAGGCTGTGAAGGACCCCGTAGTGAAGGGCTTCGTAAATTTCGACCACCTTTGGCACTTTCACCCGCGCTGTCATCGCATAGTACAGGCGCCTCTAAAATTTCGCCTCCATCGAAATTTGACCCCCGCAGCCGGGATCCGACCAGTGTCTGTCGGGTAATCAGCCGAGCGCCACAGCCACTGAGCCAACGCTGTGGCTTGAGGAGAGTGGAACTTGTAATTTGAACTTTTTAAGAAACACTTATGTCAAAGAGTTTGGCAATTCTGTTTGCTTTGAGCTGGTGTGTCCGATGAAACTATTTTTCAAAGCGAAAATAAAATCACAATCGGTATCAGGAAAGAACCGTTAGGAATCGAAGCTGCTCTGTTTGCTCCGGTACAGGATCAGAACGCTGCTAGCGGCTGCAATATATGGGAAATAATTGCGGCCGGACTTCATACATTCCAAAAATTTTCGGGAAGTTCTGCTTCGGTTCGGCCTAATGCCCAAGCACAGGTTCATCATAGACTATAGATGTTGTTCTTGTGAGTGTGCAGAAAATGAGAGATAAATCACTTTCTTTGTTATAAATACCACTAAAAGCCAGGGAGCCACAGCCAGACGGCAAATAGTCATCACCTGGTTAAACAGAGCACACCTTTGACTGCCGTGTTTGTTTTCCTTGTCCCTTATTGCATTCATTGAATTTTCGAGGCAAAGCAACGTTAGCGGAAGCAAGACAAATTACACCGGATACGTGCCTAATTGCAACTCAACTGATTATTTTTTCTGCAAGGAATATATTCCCGGTAAAACATATGGTTCCACAGAATGGAAGCGCCTCACACAAACTTCGCCACTAGAGACCCCCCTGCCCGCCCCAAATGAGGAGCCGACTCTCGTATTCTATGCATAATACACAGGAGCCGCTGAGGCAGAATTTATTACTTTGTGTTCCTAGCAACTCAGCTAGAAGGTAAAATATGGAATTGAATAGGACGTAGGATTTCTATGTGTTTTGTCCGATACGCCATTAATATGGTTTTTACAATCTTTGGGTTGCTTGTGTTCGTATTCCTTGCATATGTTACGTGGAAGAAAAAATATAGTTGCGAATCCGGGTGCGGTTCGTGTCAGGTCTTTTGGATTTGGGCATGCTTTTGTTGTGCTGCAATACAACCAGCCTGCCCCAGCCCACCAACTAGCATACCTTCTTGCTCTGTTATTTGTGTTAATTGTCAACCATGCATGCAGAACAATAAGTAATTTGTTGACACAGGAACCTTCGAAACCACAATAGGCACTTTCATTACCATAGATGACTGCAAAAGCAATTTTGTTATTACTCTGCAGTAAAATCGCTTTCTGGTTGTGGAGCTGCTTCCGGTAGGCCTGTGGAGCAGGGAATATATTGACCAGTAATGACGGCAACAATGAACTATGCTTCTACCCTTTGAAGCATTCACTGCTGGTAAAGGAAACGGCGAAAAAATTTACCGGATAATGACCTCGTCAAAAAACAACAACCGTGGCTCTTCAATTCTCCACATAGTTGCACTAGAGGCATGGAAATTGACGTCAGCGTGATATTCGTTTTTTATTTATTTATTTATTTATTTATTCAGTATCTGCGTCACCAATAAGGCATACAAACAAGGCGCGCTTATTCGAAAAAAATGGAATGTATCAATATACTCAGCTCTTGGTAAAAAGCATCAACAGATGTATTTTCTGCGAAAACAGCCGGAATGTTATTCCACGCATGTGCTTTCTCTGCAAAAAAAGAATACCCCTAAACGTCACCCTTAAAAGCAAGTTCCTTGTCCTTCTAAGGTGACCCTTTCTTTGGGATATATACGAAGGCGGTTTCCTGTATATCTCTGGACTGATTCCAGCATGGTTATGATCTAAGCTGTAAAATGTCCGGTTTCTTCATTAAGCCTTAGGGTCAGGCCACTGCGGAGTTTGGGGAGTTTGGTGGTGGTGCTGGTGGTGTAAATATCCAGGCGGGATTAGCTTTCAAGAGGCCTTTCGGCAATTTCTCCCCCTATGTCAATAATTTATGAGATTTGGTCTCAACCACTGGTCCATAAGGCAGGTGTCATCTAAAAAGTTCACTAGTGGTTGTGACAGCAGAAGGCTCACCGTCTTTTTTGATCAGTTTTGTGCAATATTTTCCGAGGACAAACCTTCGAGCCCTGTTTTATATTTTTTTTTCAAAGTTTATTAATTACCTCTAAGGTATAATGACCATAACATAAGCTTGCGCACTCGACTGTTCATTGTACGCATGTTAAATGCAATTACTGTTTCGGGCCGATGGGCAGAAAATTGAAAAACTTATTACCGAAACTTCTTTTGTTCGTTCAATAATTTATGTGCCCAGTCGATCGAAATTCCTAGGTGACAAAACCCCTAAGTATTTAAATTGTCTTGCTCTGACAAAATTAACATCACGAATTCTAAATATGTGCTTTCCGTAGGAGCGCTTCCTTGCAAATCGATATTTTAGATGCCCTAAACCGTTTATTTTCTTCCTTTTCCTGCTTGTACGAAATGCAGAGTAGCTCTCTTGAGCACATGTGGTGCTTCTTCAAAAACTTGGTTCACCAATATATAAGCTATTTTTTGCCAAGGAAACAGAAAATTTTGCGCTGTAGCAATCCATGGATGACAAAAGATATTGCTCGTCTGGGTCGTAAACTGGCGAAAGCGAGACAGCAACACTCAAAGATTCCTTCATCGAACACTGCCGATAAGATCTCAGTGCTGCGCTTGTCGTTGCAGAACGCATCAATAAGGCCAAACACCAATTCCACTCTGTACATATAAAAAATTCCTTGTTTCCTCTTCAAGCACTAAGGTGGCAGACTGGGCATGTTGGTGATTCATAATGGAAATGTACAGCGCAAATACAGACAAGGCAAATCAGCACCTTCTTCCTACTGGCCAATTTCTCTTTTGTGCAGTTCAGTGAAATTGCTCGAACACATCATCTGTAAACACTTAACTTTAACGAGGAGAACCACGTCCTTGATAACAATCTGCACAGATTCCGTCGCTGTCTTTCTAAAGTCCATGCCATTCTTTCTTGTGTCCTTGTCTGTATTTGCGCTGTACATTTCCATTATCTTCAAGCACGTTTTCGCGACATCTCGCGCCACGCAAGAAGTTGATTCGTGGCTTTTCTGCAAGTAGTGCGTGTATGCACGACAAGTTAGAAATAGCCCAGGCGCTCTACCAGTATTTCAGCTCTGTATTCACTCATGATGACGGCTGCACGCCACAAGTTACTTCTTTTGATGATTTGGCACCAATCAGTGATATGAGTATTACCGAGGAAGCTGCGTTAGGCCTCCTGCTTAACTTAGACACAAAGAAGTCACCAGGCATTGACGAAATACGTAACACCTTTCTAGTGTGGTAGGATGAATGGTGTGCCAAATACTTTACTTTAATATTTAGAAAATCACTGAACCGCTCAGAATTGCCGCGCGATTGGAAACTCGCAAAAATCACCCCGATTATTAAAGAACAAAGCAAATCAGCACCATCTTCCTACCGGCCAATTTCTCTTTTGTGCAGTTAAGTGAAATTGCTTGAACACATCATTTGCAAACACTTAATTTTAGCGAAGAGAACCACGTCCTTGATAACCGTCTGCATGGATTCCGTCTTGGTCTCTCTACAGTAACGCAACTTATTGCAACTGTTCACGATTTAGCGGCAGCACTAGATAGGCATAATCAAGTTGATATTGTGAGGCAGAAGAACGCACCAGCAAATTCACCTTTTTACTTCAGGTAGGCCGAAGCAGCAGCTACCGACTAGTCACAGCTTAGCAACACTTCGTCTTCTTCGCACGACCCGATGACCGATGATGATTACGCTGAGATGAAGATGAAGGTCACTCACAGTGCTTACAACATTCCCCCTCCCGAACGAAAGCGACCATCCTGGTCGCAAATTAAATCTTAAGGTCGGCGGTTAAAGGGTTTCAAGCGCGACACGTGCACAATCTCGGTGCCGCGACACCGACGATCGCGAACAGGCGATGCAGGTGTGATGAGATAGTTTACAGGGGAAGTTTGTTCCAGAACCGTGTACGGGCCAATAAAACGGCTCAGAAACTTTTCACACAGGCCGGGGATGCGAGTAGGTGTCCAGAGTAGCACTTCGTCTCCAGGGCGGAAAGACACTGAGCGATGAGTCGCATCATACGTGCTTTTCCTGGAAGCTTGAGTGGCTTCAGTTTGAAGGCGGGCACGATCACGGCAGTGGGCGATACGAGACACGAACTGTTCGTGGGAAGGCGCGGCAGACGGAGTAGAAGCTGTGAAGAAAGATGCTTCGAGGGAGAAGGTAGGATGGCGGGCATAAACAAGAAAAAACGGAGAGTAGGTGGTGGTTCGTTGAACGGCAGTGTTGTAGGCGAAGGTTACAAAGGGGAGTAAAGAGTCCCAGTTGTTGTGCTGAGGGTGAATGTAGGTGGATAGCATATCAGAAAGGGTGCGATGAAAGCGTTCTGTGAGGCCATTGGTCTGAGGGTGGTAAGGAGATGTAGTTTTATGCACCGTGCCTGAAGCATGAAGCACTGCGGCGAGGACGGTGGAGAGGAACGACTTGCCACGATCGCTAAGGAGGAGGCGAGGGGCGCCGTGGCGAAGAAGTATGGTGTGGAGGAAGAAGTTGGCGATTTCGGAAGCGGAGCCGGAAGGAAGTGCTGCGGTTTCAGCGTATCGGGTGAGGTGGTCAACGGCAGTAACGACCCAGCGGTTGCCAGCTGGAGTCAAGGGCAGGGGTCCATACAAGTCGATTCCGACGACTTCGAAAGGTGTGGAAGGACATGGGAGAGGTTGCAAGAGACCGGCAGGAGGCGACGTAGACCGCTTGCGTCGTTGACAAGGGATGCAAGACGCTACGTATTTTAATACTGAGGTTGAAAGGCCAGGCCAGAAGAAACGACGTTTGATGCGGTCATAGGTTTTGTGGTACCCAAGGTGACCTGCGGTGGGGTCGTCGTGGAAGGCTTGTAGAACTTGAGGACGCAGGGAAGAAGGAATTACGGGAACCCATGTGTGGCCCAGTGGGCTGTAGTTGTGCCAAAATAATGTGCCATCCTGTAACTTGAAATTTTTGAGCCGACGACGGAGACGGGCATTTGGAGGTCTAAGAACACCGCTGAGACTATCAATCAGCTTTTGACAGTAAGGGTCAGCACTCTGGTGGTGAGCAAGATTGCAGTGTATATCTGGCATGGGAGCAATAGAGGCGGCGCTCAAAGACTGCATAACTGTAGGGTTTAAATGGCTTGACTCCGTTGGGACAGGAGAGGAATGCGAGGACATGGGTTGCGACGGCAAAGCAATAGGGCAACGAGAGAGAGCGTCGGCGTCCTTGTGCTTCTTGCCCGATTTGTAAGTGACAGTAAAGTCGTACTCTTGAAGGCGGAGGATCCACCGCCCGAGACGACCGGACAGATTTTTCAAAGTGGATAACCAGCATAGGGCGTGGTGGTCAGTGACGACTGTGAAGTGACGGCCGTACAGGTAAGGACGAAACTTCTGAACAGCCCAGACGACGGCGAGACATTCTTGTTCGGTAATAGTGTAGTTTTGTTCCGCAGAAGTCAGAGTTCGGCTCGCATAGGCAACAACATTTTCTGTAGAGGTGTTTTGGCGTTGCAGAAGGACAGCGCCAATGCCATGGCTACTGGCGTCGGTGTGCAAAATTGTCGGTGCTTTATCATCAAAATGGCAGAGGACGGGACCCGAAGTCAGAGCACGCTTCAGAGTTTCAAATGCTTCTTCGCAAGCAGGAGACCAGATGAAAGGCGTGTCGTTGTGAAGAAGCGCATGTAAAGGTGAGGCAATAGAGGCGAAATTGCGGATGAATCTGCGGAAGTATGATGCCAAGCCGAGGAAACTGCGGAGATCTTTGACCCGAGTTGGACGGGGAAAGTGCAGCGCAGCAGCGATTTTTTCAGGGTCAGGCTTAATTCCTTCGCTGCTTACGAGATGGCCAAGAACTTTAATGGATTTTGATGCAAAACGGCATTTCTTCGTGTTTAGCTGTAGGCCAGCGCTGGAAAGTGCTGTCAAAACTTCATCGAGACGAGTAAGGTGATCAGGAAATGACGAAGAAAAAATGACGATGTCATCTAAGTAACAGAGACATGTTTTCCATTTGAGGCCGCGGAGAACTGTGTCAATCATACGCTCGAATGTAGCAGGAGCGTTGCAGAGTCCAAAAGGCATTACATTGAATTCGTATAAACCGTCCGGTGTTGCAAAGGCGGTCTTCTCTTTATCATCTTCATTCATGGGGATCTGCCAGTAGCCTGATCTTAAGTCAAGGCTGGAGAAAAATTGGGCACCTTGCAAACAATCGAGGGCGTCGTCAATTCGAGGGAGGGGATACACATCCTTACGAGTTATTCTGTTTAGAGCACGGTAATCTACACAAAAACGAACCGAACCGTCTTTTTTTTGCACTAGCACAACAGGCGATGACCAGGAACTAGACGATGGGCGTATGATGTTGCGTGCAAGCATGTCAGCAACATTTTCCTGAATAACTTTGCGCTCGGTTGGAGAAACACGATAAGGCCGGCGTCTAACTATGCTTGATCCGTCGGTGAGTATGCGATGCGTTGCTGCAGCGGTTTGACCCAGTGTGCCGGAATTGACGTCGAACGAGTCTGCGTGCTTGTTCAATACAGCGAGCAATGCGTCTGTCTGGTCTGTTGTCAGGTCGGTGCTGATCGTGTGGCGAAGTGCTGCACTGAGCGAGGCAGGGGATGAATCAGAGCGATCGGAGGTGGAAATGGGAAGAAGTGTGACAGGCTGGGCGGAAGCAATTGATGCAACAGTAGAGTCGCGTCGCAGAAGAATGGGCTCTGATGTGGTGTTGAATGCGGCGAGAAGAGAAGAACCGCTGGAGAAGCGAAGAAGGGACACGATGATGATAATACCTCTTGACAGGAGACGAGGGCTGGGTGTAATCAGGACGTCGCCATCGGTGACGGCGTCAGAAGTCACAGATAGAATATCTTCGTTGCCCGGATAGAGGACGTGATCGGCAAGCATAACTACACGGGAAGAAAGTGGTTCTCTATCGGCAAGAATGTTGCATTCAGTGACTTCAATAGTGGGAGGGGAACACGTAATGACTGCTGAGGCGTTTTGGAGGAAATCCCAGCCGAAGATGAGTTGATGGACACAGGAGGATAGGACAGCAAACTCAATGAAGTGCAAGATGCCATCAATGGTGACTCGGGCTGTACACGCTCCACAAGGGTTAATATTCTGTCCATTTGCAGCACGTAAAGGAGGACCGGTATAAGGTGTGCGCACTTTTCGCAGTTTTAAACACAAGTCAAGTTTCATAATAGAAATAGCGGCGCCGGTATCAATTAAAGCTTCCAGTTCATGTCCCTCAAGGAATACAGTCAACATGTTTGATGGGAGCAGAGGAGGAATTGGAGCGACGACAGGCGGTGCAGTTTTACCTCCGGAAACTGCACAGGTTAGTTTTCCGTTTGGCGGGCAGAAGCTGAAGATGGAGGGCGAAGGGGCGACGAAGTCCGGCGAAAGGGTGACGGGGAGCGACGACGCGATGGCCGTGCTGTCCTAGACCGGTCAGGAGAAGTCGACGGGGAGGAAGAGGGACGGAGGTCATTATCGGTGTAGTACTGGCGAGGAGGAAGCTGGTAGGCGTCGTCACGTCGAACGTACCCATAGCTCGCACGCTCATCTCGCAGTCGTCGGCGACAAACGCGTGTTACATGGCCGCGGATTCCGCAGTAGAAACATACTGGACGAGGTGGGAGAGGCCGCCAATTACCATACACCGGTGGTCGCGGGGACAGGGCGGCGAGGCTGGGTGGGACGGGCGCGTGATGGACAGGAGGACAAGCCTCGTTCAGCCTCGACCATGCCATTGTTAACTCGCCGGCAAAGGGCGAGTACGTCCTCAATGTATGATGTGTATGTCTCTCCTGGAAGCTGCACACGGGTCTCTAGCTTCTTTTGAAAAGAGGTCGGACCAGCACCAACAGTTCCAAATATCTGGCGGATCTGTGTCGTGAATTGAGGCCAGTCAGGAATGGCGTCCTCATGGTTGAGGAACCACGTCTTAGCCACGTCACTCAGGTAGAATGAGACGTTGAGTAGCTTCATAGAAGCGTCCCAACCGTTAAAAGCGCTCACCCGATCGTACTGCTGTAGCCAGTCTTCGACGTCGTCACCGCGGAGACCGGCGAAAACCGGAGGGTCGCGCTGACGTGAGGTAACTGACCAAGTTGGGTGGGTCAAATGGTGCTGAGCAAGTGCACCTTGGGATGTCAGTGGTGCAGAGGTGGCATGGGCAGCCGTGGGATGCCCATCGGTAGCTATAGGCGCCGGAACGGTGAGAGCAGGGGGATGTGACTGCGCCATGGCGGTTGATGTGCCGCCAAGAACACGACCGGAACGGAGCTCCAGGGGGTGCCGCGTTGAGGACGCTGGGATCAGGAGTCACCTCCACCACTTGTGAGGCAGAAGAACGCACCAGCAAATTCACCTTTTTACTTCAGGTAGGCCGAAGCAGCAGCTACCGACTAGTCACAGCTTAGCAACACTTCGTCTTCTTCGCACGACCCGATGACCGATGATGATTACGCTGAGATGAAGATGAAGGTCACTCACAGTGCTTACAATATTGTTTTTCTTAATTTCTAAAATGTGTTCGACCGTGTATCTCATCACAAATTATTGCAGAAGTTAGAACCTATACTAAAACATGAGTTCCTACTCTCATGGATCGAAGCCTACCTTTAGCACAGACATCAAAATGGGGTTGTTGATGGCATCCTTTCTGACGCTGTCCCAGTAGAATCCGGCATTCCACAGGGCTCAGGTCTTGGGTCTCCTTTTCTTTCTAGTATTTATTTATGTCATAGTTCAAAACGTACAAGTTTAAATACGGCTATTCGCAGACGATTGCGTAATCTATCAAGAAGTTTCTAGCCTCGAAGATCAACTCCTTTTGAACGATTCTCTGTCTGAAATAGAAAAATGGTACCTCACGTTGTAAATGACTTTGAATTGCAATAAAAATGTAGCAATAACCGTGACACCTAAAAAGAATCCTTTAAGTTTCACATACCGTTTAGCCCATGAACCTGTCTTAGTTGTCAACGCTTTTAAATACTTAGGAATTCATGTAACCTCTGACCTTTGATGGAATGAGCTCATATCGTATATAGAAAAAAAGCCCTAGGACAACTGCACTATTTGAGAGGAACGCTGGCACAATCCAAACAAGAAATCAAGCTTTTAGCTTACAAAACATTTGTTCGGCCAATATTGGAATATGTTGCGGCATTGTGGGATCCCCGGGCTTAAACTAACAAACTTAAAATAGAAAGTGTCCAACGCAAAGCAGCGAGGTTTATCTTCAATTGTTACAGTTGGAACGTTTCTCCAACAGCCATACTGCAAACCGCAGGACTTGAAAGCTGACCATGCGTCGTCATCGGGAAAATTAAAGTTATTCTACTTATTATCACAATAAAATAAAAATATTGGAAGGAATTTTAGTTGAGCACACATCTTCCCGCCCTACATGCTAGTACTATTCTAAAAAAAACAAACTTGCCGCGTTTTCATGTGAAACTAAAGTTTTTAAATACTCGTTCTTTCCCATACCATCGCTAAGTGGAATGGTTTACCCGCTGAAGTTGTAGGTTGCAAATTCGTAAATTTATTTTTACAAGCTCTGAATGAAGCATAGGGCTCCCAAATATCTCTGTTTTCGGCTAAGTTCGGTGCCTTTGTTGCCAAGTTCAATGTCATTGACAGTCCTCTGCCTTTGTAATCGATATTTTGTTGTATGTTTTGCTTTAGACTTTGTTCGCTAGCTATTTCTGTTGCAATAGACTTCTCGTTTTATTTATTATGCCTGTACCCAACTCCTGCTTAAGGCCTGTAGTACAGGCCGGCAGTATTTGCTAAATAATAATAGGAGGCGTGCATAACATGGCCCGCCTTCAACCTTCCAGCATATACGAGTACATCATGCTGCCACCATGTCCAAATCGTTCTGCAAAGCTCCATAGTCACTATGATCCTTAATATTTCCGAATAGGATATATTCGCTGGCATGTCCTAAATGTTGTTAAAAGCTACAAACTGTCTTCTGAAATGCGCACTGATTCATTCTTCTCCCACGGAAAAATAAATCGCATATGTCACCCTTATTCATGCCCTCCTTGAATACTCCAATATAGCTTGGTTCCAGTGCGTGAAAAATGAAGTGGCAATCTTAGAAAGCGAGCAGCGCAAGGTTGTCCGATTTATTTTAGCAGATATCGCTCCCGTGATTCTCCAACTGACCTACTATGGCACGCATGCCACCCTATGCTGCCTGACCGATCAGCCTTATCTGAGTCAGCTGTTCCAGGCATACCCGTCATAAACCTGCTCTGACACTTCAGTAACTTTCGTGCAACAACGATTTCTTTTCTACCATGCTTCGACTCACAGTTCGTGAGTGAAACGAAATTGATCCAGAAATCTCACAACAGCGTTTAGCGGAAAGGGCTACCCAGCTTGTGGTATAATCGCTGTGCCCATCAGACCTACAGTTAATTTTTCTACTGATATTTTCTACTGAAACTTTTTTACTGATTTTATTGTACTGCTCTCTTTAGTTTTCAGTGAGTTGATTGTACCGTGTGTGTACCCTTCTTATCATGTATATCTACGTTGAGACGTAATGTTCTGTATCACTTCTTTACTATTTGTACCCATCCTGGGCTTAGAATTGTAGTGATCTGAGCTGTCGATTGTGCTGCCTTTTGTCCTCTGCTGTAGTGGTTTACTTGTTCGCTCAATTTAACCAGAGTGTGCCATTTCCTTGTACACGCCCCTCTTAGAATCCCTCCACAGATTGGCAGCGTATTGAAATAAATAAATAAATAAATAAATAAATAAATAAATAAATAAATAAATAAATAAATAAATAAATAAATAAATAAATAAATCGAAATGGGGTTCGTGAACCCGTGAACCCAGCGATACAGTTCACAAACAGCTGAGCGGCCGGCAGCAGAAGCGCAGTTAGTCTACACGGAAAGAGATCTGGAGCCGCGCGCCGGTACTTCGTCTTTCACTTATTCGTCTTCCATGGAGCCAACATCAGCCCATTCATCATAGTTCACTACAATAGCCCCTGGAAGGAAGAGGAGTTATCCTGGCGACCTAAGGCGACGGCAAGAGGAGCTGATCGTAATAAGTCTTGAGGCGACTGACATGGACAAGTTCACGCCGCGACAACGCAAGTCCAAAGAGGGTGTGAGTGGCTCTGAGATATAATTGGCAGAGGACGTTGACTCGAAGACTGTCCCGTTATAGAGGAAGGGACCCAAAGCCAATCTAGTGATCCAATCTAGGCTTGAACCCGAAACGTAAAGCTCAGCAGGAGAAAATTTCAACTACAGCTCCAGAGCGGCGAGTAATAAAATGCTGGTGATAGCAGTTGTCGCAGGAACTCGCTCAGTCCAAGATGTTTCAAGGGTATTGTAATTTTAGAGTACAGTGTCCTTACTTAGCGTTTTCTTAATTACTTACACTGTTTATTGTAGTCAAAATGTACTTAGACTGAAGCGAATTAAGGGGCCGCTTAAGAGTACATTTTCCTTGTCATTCAGACCAAATTCTATTCTAGTTCGTTACCCTTTCAAGGCATTGCTCACTAGCAGGCCGCTGATCTTTATAAACCGAAACTTTAGCATCTTTAATGCGTGCTGTCTCTGTGACAAAGGTCGCTATCGTGAAGAATTTTTTTTAAATCTGAAAGATGGGGTATGTAGGCGGACAGTGGGCGTAGAAAAGATGGAACGGCATATTCAACATACCTTTGTCGAGTGCTAAGGCGTATGGTGGTTCAATAAAATGCGTTCATTGAATAAAATAAAAAAGCTATTCGCTACTGAAATTCATGTTTTTGTTTGAGAGTAGTTATTGAACAGGTGGTATTTCTCATTACAAATACATTTTGTAGTTCAGGTCGTGCTCAGCATTTAATTTCATTTTCACTCTGCAGGCGTGAGGGAGAAAAATACGCGCAATGCGCCAAACAAATTTTTATTACATGGCTGCCCAAAGAATAAACAGGAGTGTGCACGAATCTCGCACCGGACATAAAGTTTGCCTGTATCGCAAATCAAATGCTATTGTTGTATTTCACCGCCATCAACAAAGTGAAGAGGACATATAAGCTCCGCCTTCAGGATATGACGCGATAGGTTAATTGAATAATACCCAGATATGCGGAATTGGTCATTTTCCACTTAACATTAATAGATCCCTCGGAGTCTTCATACCGCTCCTAAAGCAGTGGCACCGCAGTTAAGCCATGCGCCACTGCCCGGTGATGGCAGGTACTGGAGGTACTGCCACTGTTTCGACATGTGAGACCCAGTTTCCTCTCCTCGACCTACCTCTCATGACCAATCATTCATTTGACTGCCACCGCCGTGGTGTACAGTTTGCTCACAGTCCAGTGGGCAGTTTGCTCACAGTCCGGTGGGCAGGTGTCTCAACTGCCGCCTATGTTGCTTCTCTAATGACTTTTCATGGATTTCTCTGTCACGGCCCACTCTGAAGACGTCGAACGCGGACGGCGATGACGACGCCGGCTTTTCTGTGACACGGGCTCCTTAACGCTGTCGCGTTTGTATATGGCGGCCGCAGATGAAAAGGAACTCGCGACATGGGATAAGCAGCCGAACGGCAAGTCCACTTAGCCACCGCGGCGGGTTCTCCCCTTCATTAAGTAGTACTCCCAGACCTGCACAATGCCCTTGGAAACTCAGAATCAGACGGAGCTTCACAAGTAGAAGAGGTTCCGCTTTAAGTTGACGTTGATCACCACGTAGCCGTCCTGGCACCGGTGTGAATGGCAGGTGAAACGAAACGCATGTATAAAGGTTCACTTAGTGACAAAGCTCGGTTTCGAAGCGTAGCAACAAAGCACAGCGCAGTACGCATGCATTCCTGCTGTGGGCTAGTAATGGTGTGTCATGGACTGGACCGCAGGTTCTTGAAGATTTTCCACCCACAAAAAAAAGTGGTGTTTGCGTAGAGTCAATGTTATTTATTTGTTATTGACACTTTTCAGACAGGATTTTAAAAATACTTCTGTATTAAACAGGAGACGTTTTATTAGTAATTGATAGCTGCACATCTTAAAGCTGAAACTAGAGTTAAGAACCTACAAAATAGCAACAGCCCACCAACTTGCTTGATCTCGTCTCACGACAAGCTGACTTATTTTCTTATTTCTTGTCTCTAGTGGACTTAATGAAAAAGTGACATTAACCTTAACTACATGACTCTGCAAAAATAGCGCCGTTTTAAGATATTCCTGTAGACAGCTACATCAAATGCCAACACCGAAACAAAGAGTTCCTTTCTGAGAAGACCTTCGAGAAGCAGCTGTCATTTTGGACAGTGTTGCAGCTACCTAAAAAAAATTTGGGCTGGTAAAAGGTTCGCTCAATTTTTCTTGTTCGTGAATCAAGCGAACCTTCATGACAGTTTTATCTGCCGATATGCCAAAATTGATGCATGAGGAGCTTATTTTTTAGTCATATTCAATGTAATTTGTCCTTTGAAGTTTTCATTTTGACATACTGCGTAATGAATGTGGAAAACATTATGACCGTGATAATATTAATAGCATTACAACTTTGCAGCAATTTCCAATAAAAAAATTCGCACTCGAATTATAACTTCGCATTGCGATGTTTAGTAGGATAGCTTAAGATTGTTCTCTTGACTGATAGCCAGACGAAAAATGAAGACCAAATTCAACTTGTTCAGGCAAATCTAGGTACCAGTGTGCCATCATCACCTTTGGTTCTTTAACGTGCACTGACATCGCACAGCACACCGGCCTCTAGAATTTCGCCTCCATCGAAATTCGACCGTTGCGGCCGGGATCGAACCCGCGTCTTTCGGGCCAGCAGCCGAGCGCCAAAACCACTCAGCCAACGCGGCGGCTGAAGAGACTGACGGAGCTAGAAACATAAGTGGCTAAGTCGTTCACAGTGTTACTTGACACCAATCAGATGAAGATACAGCCCCTCCACCAAAAATGTATTTTCATGACACAAGATCAGGATTACGCAAGGATGGCCAGGGCACACACAGCACGATTAACGATGCAGGAAGTTAAGGGCATGCACGCCAGCCGGCTTCGTACAGGCAACCAATCCATTTAAGCGTGATAGTGTTAAGGAGCTCATGAAGCAGATCATCCGGCTCCTGCGTCTTTGAGCGTGAGCGAAAAAATCACAAAAACTTCCCTGAGAAGCAACAGAGGGGGGAGGTGGTCCGCATAGATCACGTTGCTTTGAGGAGTCATCACAACCTGCTCACGGAATTGTGACCAAGTTGATCACAGGGGCAGGTGGCTGTTCGATTATTCGTTGCGAGAGATTGCTCAGAAAGAGAAACCGCACAAGCCCAACAGGTGCCAGCACCTGCCTTCGCACAGCAGTCGCGCATGACTTGATCGCTGCACCACTCTGCCAGGCCTTGAATGAGGACTTCCAGGGATCTATGAAAGTAGAGACTAACAGTTTCTTCATATATGCGTGTCAATTCTTTAAAGCTGTCGCGCAGAGTCTTAAGATGGAGTTTAATTGTCTCCTTCAATACTTTTTTCTGTATAGCTGCTTTGACAACATTACGCATTTATGTTCACACACGTGACGTGTTCACGGTTGGTGTTTGGAGTGAGTTCATGATTTTGGTGTTCTCACGTTTATGGTGGGATTAAAAACATTCATGTTCGTCAAAAAGATTCCTGTAACGTTTTAAGACGTTCGTCGGCAAGAAAAGACGCAACAGTGGGGAATATTAAATTGAAGTGCGCCAATAACATCTAGTTAACCTTGACTAATATGAGTTAAGTATGTGTGGTATTCTGCACTCTGCGTCCATCCGAATTCGGAAGCGGTGACAGAACCTATATCCTCATACCTTTCAAAGAAAAACAATCTGGTGAAGACGTTTCAGGCACATCATAGCCTTCATGTTGTTGATTTTTTTTACTCTGAGAGTGACCTTTAACCGAATAGTTTACACGCACATGTCAAACTACAGCTAATTTATGTGGTGTCAGAGAGAGTGATGACATTTATAGCTCGTGTGACTTTATTTCTTTGTATTCTGCTTTCGTGGAGTGTTTCTGTATAATCCTGAGCGGACGTTCGTGTTCTGTAATTTAATGGCGCTCTTAGCAGCGGCGTCTAGTAAAGGTCATATTCAAGCGTGAAGTGCTTAAATTTATACCACGACGGTTTAGGCGGTATCATGTCTGCTGTATTAACGACAGCAGAATGACAGTCATAATAAAGTTCTTTTTAACACGAACGTAGCGTGTGACCACGTAGATGTTAATTTTGTTTCTGAAAGACTTAATAATTCATTAAGGCTGTGCGTAATTATGTTCAAGATATTCAGCCAATACGATGGGCTGAACATCTCTTGAAATAATAAATGTATACAAGTGTGCTCCCACCGCAGCAGTAGGGACTGAGAAAAATTCGTAGTACGATGGTTTGTATCTCATAATACGTTGTGCCCCTGTGCTGTGTCCCCTTCTTTTCGGTTCTGTGTCACCAGTGTTTTCTAACGGCCACTTGCCCCCCTTCGCGGGCCGTCGCGAGATGCCCCCCAAGGCGGGCCCCCGCCTCCTCTTGTTCTGGGAAGCCACTCCCTTCTGTGGACGCCCACCGTCCCCTCTGTCCTTCAGGCGGCCAGTTCGGCACCCGCCTCGGTCGACGCTGGTCGCACCCTCTTTAGTAGTAAATAAACAGTGCGAAATTACCACGTGTCTTTTGCTGCATTGAAAACAACTACCATGCACTACAGTGGCGACGAGAAAGTGGATTCGACCCGCGCTACGCAACGCTATTGACAAGCCATGGCTACGCGAGAGTTTCCCAACCAAATATCAGAATTCAACAGTTCATCGTGGTCATCGTGGGTTGGACGCCTCCAGTTCTACTTTAATCTAACAACATCACAGACCCAGCCTTGAAGAGGGCCAACCTGCTGACGCTATGCGGGGAGCAAACCTACAACACTGTCTGCGCCCTTATTCAGCCAAGCACAGCTGCGGCAGTGTCTTACGACGACATCGTAGTAGCGCTGCAAAAGCACTACGACCCAAGGCCATCAGAGGTCTACAGCCGGGCTCGCTTCCAACGAAGAGATCAACAGGAAGGAAAAAATGTGAGCGCCTACATAGCAGCGCTCAAGAAGCTTGCTACCAACTGCAATTTTTTGACGCTGACCACAACAGCTACCGGGCAGGAAAGACACGTAGCTTCTCCTGCTAACACCACCGTGCTCCCTTCGACGTGATGTTACGTGACATATTTGTGTGCGGACTGAGCGACGAGTCACTGCAGCAGCGCATGTTCGCTGAGAAGGATCTCCCGTTCAACGAAACTTACGACATCGCCTTACGAGCGGAGAGCGCCGGCCACCAGCAGAGAGAGATTCGCCGGAACACCGAGCCGGTGCACCAAACAAGAAATCAGGTACGCAAACCTTCTGTTGTTGCGAACTCGATCAAGGAAGCACTACGCTGCTGGCGGTGTGAGGACCAACAAAACCACTAGGAATGCCGATGCCAGTCAGCCACGTGTAATTTTTGCCACAAGCAAGGACATATCGAGAGAGCTTGCATTACGAAACGGAAGCTTGTTAAGATAAAGTCGCCTTCCTAGCCTAATCACAGCGTCGACGCCTCAGAGAATACGCCGTGATCTGATGTCCATGGAACAAAATCAGCAGCACCATCTGTGTTGTACGATTTGAACGCCATGAATCTCGGCAAGCGACCGAAGATTTTTACCCAATAAGCGTGCATTATCAACTGATTAAGTTCGAGGTGGACTCCAGCGCAGCCTGTACTCTGATCTGTGAGGACACATTCCGAACTTCGTGGCCATCTGACGCACCAACCCTGCAACAAGACGACAAGCACCTGCGAACGTGGTTAGGGAAAACCTGCTACTACTGTGCTCTGCCAACGTGCGGGTTGATTACAATGGCAAGACCCATACGCTACCTCTGCTTGTTGTGAAGGGCTCAGAATCAAGCCTTCTAGGTAGAAACTGGTTGCTTCATTAGGCGTGACCATATGCGGCATACAACAGGCGCCGAACCAGGATGTGGTTGAGGAACTGCAAGAGAAATGCGAAATAGTATTCTCGGAAGAAATTTCAGGAAAGGAAGGGCCCCCAGTCACACTGGAGTTGATAAGCAATGCGCAACCGAAGGAGGCCCAGTCAGGTAAGTGCATGGTAGATGCAATGGCCAAAGGCCAGGAGGTGGTAGGGGACAACATGGATGGCGAATACCTTGTAGTTATCCATGCTGGTCACAACGATGTACTGAAGAGGGGGAGCCAGAATAAATCTCTAGAAGCAATTATAAGTGGGGATGTGACTTAGTGAGGCCTCTGAGGGTGTGCATGTGACCATATGCAATCCCAGAGGTCCAGGGGTAGTCTAGCGAAACGGAAAGGAGGGTCGTTGAGGCTAACCGTGTAATTAGGTTAATGAGTCGACCACTAGGATACGGGGTAATGGAAGTTAACAGGTAAGTGTACGAGGTCAGTTCCCACCCTTTTGCACAGGGTGGTATTCACTACGGTGGTGCCACTGGCAAGAGCGTGGGTAGTACGATGGATCGCCAGGCAACAGCGTTGTTGGGGAGACCCAGAGCTCTGAGGGAACCACTGTAGAGAAGGAAGAACCGAGGTCAAACCGTCGATAGAACCATAGGAGAAGAAATAGACACAAGCGCCAGGGCCAAGTTAATTCTCATATAGGTTTCATTACACGCAAGGGAGCAGGAATAAACTGAAATGGGAGGAAAGAAAAGAACAGTTAAGGCAGGAGGAATTAATGGTACATGGTTCAGTGGAAACACATCTTAGAGACATGCAGCAACCACCCTGTAACCCAGACTACGCATGGGTATATTGCAATAGAACAGATGGCAGCAGAAAGGGGGGTGGAAATGTGGCATTAGTTCATAAAAGTATGAATTTTCAAAGGGGTAAACTCGAATGCAAGGAACATTTATGGCAAAAAGGAAAAGTGGTAGGGGAGCAAACACTCTGCGGCTTTGCATACGTGTGGACACGAGCTAATGCCAAAGAGGAAAAAAGGAAAATGTTAGAATGTATTGCAAGCGACATTGCTGAGCTAGGTGGAAAGGGCAAGATAATTATATTAGACGACATGAATGCACCAATAGAAGACCTGGATGGGCATGCAAATTCGACAGGAAGCATGCTGCTGGATATGTGTGACAGGCATGATTTGGTTGTATGCAACAGTACCGAAAAGTGTGAAGGGCGCATAACATGGGAGGCAGGGAGTCTGCACTCGACGATAGATTATGCGCTTATGTCACAGAGGATGTGTAATAGATTAGGGGTAATGAGCATAGAAGAACATGGTTCCAGAAGTCAAGGTAGTGACCACAAGCGTATGAAGTTGAGTTTCAGAAGAGAAATCAATGTAGGACTGAAGCGAGATGAACAATCAGAGGGGAATTTTTACTCAGAAAAACATTTGGAAGCAGGAGCGAAACAAATTGAGAAAGTATTTTTGACAATAATGAAACACAAAGGACTTATAACAAATTAACTCGATTACTTGAGCTAGAGCTAGCTAAGGTGCGAGTCAAGCCAAAAGGGAAAAGACGCAAACCCAAGAGTTGGTGGGATGAGGAGGTCAAGAACGCGATAGAGAAGCGTCAAGAAGCGCCCAGGGAACACAGATGTTCCAAGACGAGGAGGAAACCAGAAGCTGAAGTAGACAGAAAATGGGATACCTACATAATGTGTAGAAGGGAAGCATCCTATATACGCGAAAGTAACGTAGGGCAGTACCTCGTCCCAACTGCGATGGGTGACGTCCACATACATATCGATCAGGTCGGCTATCGTCTTGTTCAGCCTCTCCGTCAGTCCATTGGTTGCGTATGGTACGCCGTAGTTCGGCGGTAGCTGGTGCAGCTGAGACGGAGGACCTCCTGTGTGAGCTGTGCCAGAAATGCGACACCCCGGTCAGTGATCAAAACGGCGGGGGCACCGTAACGGGGCACAATGCACTCAATAAAAAATAGAGCTGCCACAACAGCCGTCGCCGACGGAAGTGCTCGGGACTCGGCGGATCTGGTTAGGTAGTCTGTGGCTATGATAATGTACCTGTTACTCGACTGCGACGTTGGAAATGGGCCGAGAAAATCCATTCCGATTGTGTCGAACGGAGCATGTGGTGGGTCCAGCGGCTGGAGAAGACCAGCTGGTCATGTAAGAGGTCTTTTCCGCCTTTGGCACTCTCGACAAGTTTTTACGTAATGACGGATCTACTTAGGAAGTTGCGGCCAATAATAGTTTTCTCGAATACATGCAAGTGTTCGGCTATAGCCAAGGTGACCAGCTGTAGGATCATCGTGACAAGCTTCGGACACCTCGGCGTACAGGTCTTCTGGCACAACAGGGAGCCATGACTTCGGGCTGCTGTCTAAGTTCTGCTTGTATAATGCGCCGTGCAGAATCTGGAACGTCGGCAGAATACGCCGGAAAACGCAGGGTGCCAGGTCTTCGTGGTCTTCCAGGTGTGCTATCAGCTGACGAATCTGAAGATCGTTGTGTTGCCGAGCAGCCATATCTACCGTGTCCAATGCCCCAAGGAACCCGTCCTCCTCGTCATTATTTTTTATTTCAGATACTGCAGACCATACATATACATGGCCCAGACAGGAGGGGCATCCGCGGCAAAAAACATGAGTACACATATAACAAGCATACAGCTGTTCAGAAACAAATTTCACACAAAAATTTCATAACGAGCGAACTACAATTAACAGCGCAAAAATTGACGTTCCAGTTCTTTAACAAAGTCACAGGCTGCGAAAGTGTGCGAAGGCAGGGAATTCCATTCACTGGTAGTCCTGGGAAAAAAACTATGCTTATAGGTATTGGTTCGTGCAAAAATTGGGGCCAAGGAGTGAGGGTGTGTGTGTCGAGTTTTCCTGGTGCAATGTGGCTTAACACAGTCTGGCATGTTTAACCTCAGCGTACCTGAGACGCAGTTATGCAAAAAAGCGAGCCGACTAATTTTTCGACGGGATTCCAATGTTCCTATACTATGTTGCCGCATTATCGCCACCTGGCTCCGGAATTACGGGGATCACGATGTTTGTGGCCGGATTTGTAGATGATAGTGACGTCGTACTCATGGAGCCGCAGGCTGCACCGAGCAAGGCGGAAGGCGGAATCCTTGAGATTGGCAAGCCGGCACAGTGAATGTTGGTCGGTAACAAAAGGAAAAGGGCGACCGTACAGATAGGGCAAGAATTTGGTGATTGCCCAGAAGACACCGAGACACTCTTTTTCACTTGTCGAGTAATTGCCCTCCACCTTCGAAAGAGCTCCGCTCAGCGCCGTCCTGGAATTGCGCAAGCACTTCCCCTATTCCTTTGTTGCTGGCGTCCGTGTGGAGATCAGTGTCGACGTCTTGAATGAAAATGGCCTAGTATGGGAGGCGCAGCAAGGGCGTTATTTAATTGGCGGAATGCTGATTGCTGCTTCTCGGTCCGCTGAAAGGCGACGCTATCATTCTTACGGCGGTAAAGTGGCTCTGCGATCTGGGTGAAGTTGCGAACGAAACGTCTGGAGTACGCGCAGAAGCCGAGAAAGCTACGGTCAGTCTTCTTGTCGGATGGTGAAGGGAAGGATTCTACGGCAGCCCTTTTCTCTGGATCTCCAGTCTCCAGGTTGGAGACTCTGGATCTCTGGATCTCCAGGCTATAACTACCCCTTTCGTCAGGTGCTGCGGCTCGTTCCTGAAGTTGGTGACGAAAATGTTGGCACAGCCCACGTTGAACATTGGTGATCACTCACGTTACACCAATGCCCCGGGTAAGAGCATCTGGACACTTCCTTCGCGAATGCCTCCGCCACGTGCAGTTGTATCGACTCGGACCGGCCGAAAAACTGTCGACAACGGCGGCAAGTGAACATGGTCAGCATCAACTTTTACCGCAGGGAGGGAGGGGGACGAGCAGGTATTGGCGATGAAGAACTTGCGCGGAGGGTCAACTTGATCCTCCCTACGTCGATTGCAGCGCCATACGCACGAAGAAAGTTCATGCGAAAAATAATATCCTAGAGCTATTCTCCAAGATCCAGAATGAGGCGGGGCATGTCTCACCGTGATTCTCTACGTGGGCAGTGCACTTGCCAACAGGGTTTATGAGGTGACCTCCCGCGGTACATCAACTTTCATCGCAGCGCGGGGGGGGGGGGGGGGCGAAGAGGTATTGGCGATGTAAAACGTACGCGGAGGGTTAACTTGTTCCTCCCTACATCGGTTACAGCGCCATACTCTCACGGAGAAAGTCCATGCCAAAAATAGCATCCCTGGAGCAATTCTCGAAGATTCCGAATGTTGTGAGGCACGTCTCACCATGAATCTCTACGCGGCAACTGCGAACACGGTTTACAACGTGACCTCCCGCGGTACGTATGGGCGGGCCGTCCCACTCGGTGGTAACCTTGCGAAGACGCCGAGCGCAGTTGCCGCAAAAGACCGAGTAATCGGCCCCGGTGTCGACAAGCGCCATTACGTCACGACCGTCGATAAAACCTTTACATTGCTACAGGCCACAAAACAGTCTCCGCTTCTAAGGGTCCCATCGGTCGAGCTGGGACATTCCAACGTAGGCGGAGGTTCTTTACTGCATGCAACACCGGCAACGTCACCTCCAGGCGTCGCCGTACTTAGTTCTCTCGAAGTGGTGAAAGGCTCTCACGGCGAGATCCCCGAGAAGGGGGTGATGAACGGCGAGGGGGCGGCGACCGGGAGGTGCGAGGTGGTGCTGACACTGTGCGATGGAGAGCGTCGAAGGTAGTCCGGTATCTTGCGGGGCTTCGCCGTGGTGGGGGCATGGATCAGCCCGGTGGAAACATCGAATACCGAGTCCGCGGTACGGACAGCAGCGGTACATGTGGTCAGGATACACAGCGGCCTCCAGCCTGCAGACCTCTATATGTCTGTTTTCTTGCGGCCCAGCGGTTCCAGGCGTGCATCAGACGGGGGCACGAACTCATGGCGTTGAGGGCCGGAATCGGCAGCGTTCTCGAACTGACGATGTACGGGAGGTGGACGACGGACGGCGGCAGCGTAGCTCAGAGATGGTTGGTCGGCTTCAGCTACAATGGGTACGTCTTCGGGCGTCAGCGCGTGTCGCAGTTCGTCCCAAACAGCCGTCGCGATGGAGAAAGATGCAAGCTGCTCAGGAGCTGGAAACAGCTTTTTTTAGCTTCTCTCGGACGACGTCACGGATCATTTCACGAACATCGGCGAGGCCAACACCGCTCAGGCCATACGAAGCAAAACTTGAGACGACAGGAAGTGCGCTCAGTCGCTGAAAGTGACTAGTTGATGTCGCCAATGCGTGCTCGATGTTGGTCGCTTCAGCGCCGAATTCGGATACTGTGGTTGGATGATAGCGGATGAGGCCTCCAAAGATGTAATTCCGGACACCCCTCATCAAGGCCCCTACCTTCTCTTCAGTAGCCCGAGGGTCAGCGCGGGCGCTCAGCCGCAGTACGTCTTCGACGAAACTCCTCACGCTCTCAGTGGGAGCCTGGATACAAGCGTGGATCAAATCTTCAGCATGCTGTCGCCGGCGCGGGTTTGCGTATGTGCGTACCAGTTCGCTCTTGGACGTCTCCCACGATGTTAGCGAAGCCTCGTAGTTCTCGAACTAGTATTTCGCTGTGGCATCTAAGGAGAAGCACAGGTTCTGCGGACATTGGTCGGGTGTCCACCCATTATGTCGAGCTACCCGTCCATAGTGCTGGACCCAGTCTTCAATATCATCAAAGCCATCGCCATGGAACGGGGCGACAGATCCTGGGGTGACACGTACGTAGACGATCCTCGGCGCAATCGCGGGGTTGGTTTGTTGATTCTGGGACGCTAAGGTGACGTTGGTCTTAGATGTCTTCACTCCCTCGGGCAAGAGTCCGAATTCCGGCGCTTGGTCTTGCTGACGTCGGCTGGCACGAGTCTCTGTTTCTCCCAAGGCCTGTAAGAAAACCCGACGGCCAGGACTTAGTACCGGGCTCGAATTGCGAGGCGGGGTGCGCTGCATGAGAGGCGTCACTCAGCACCTCCACCAAATGTCACGGCTTGACGTAGAGGCCGGCGGCGAGCACAGGTGATGATAGCAAGAGCACAAACGCAGACAGGTCCGCCAGCCGCAGCGTCGTCGCGGGCACGCGGTGATCGCGCTTCGACTTGCTCTTCGCTACAATATGTTAAAATTTCTAACGTTTAAGGATTAATGAACTATATCGTCGTGTTCGCAAGCACTAGTTTTATACGGTTAGAAAGGAGAACCACATTTTCGCTATAAAAATCATCTTCGTTGACAAGAATGCAATCAAGGCACAGCGTCTGCAATCAAACCTCTCCCCTCGGAAGAGCAAGCCGTACGCTTATTAACAGCACATATCTACTAGCAGAAATAGAGCGTCGTCGCGTTCTCTCTAAAGATGCGTCGAATCTAACCGCGGGATCCTTCATTCAGTGAATGTCAAATAGAGTGAAACGCAGACGACAATTAAAAATATTTCGTCCGTTTGATCTCCAGCTGTCCAAAAAAGTGCATTAATTTATCTCGAGCTATCTGACAGTAAACAAATCCCAGCCAGGCACAATGAGCGCTTCCTGCATGCGTTTACTTTAAAAATGCTGGCCCGGAAAGAGTAGTCGCCAATGCCACAGGGTGCATCAGTAGTTGTGTTGCTCAAGAGGAGTTTGAGAAGATCCTCCGACCGGGCAAAAATATCAACTACCACGCATTCCCTATATTCAGAAGCTTGTACAATCGGTCTGAACAATTTTGTATAACTATAAAAGTGATTTAATCGCTAGCAAACAATTCGCCCAAACAGGCACCCACAACCGACGTTCTAAGCACTGCCTGCGACAGCATTCCTTGTGATGCTTTTCGAGATTTTGTTTTCTATTCGCTCAGATCAGTTCACTTTCAGACATGACTGAGGGACTCAGTCTATTCACGAGAGATAATATCTACAACCTCACAAGAAAATTTCAAAACTTCACTACCCTCACTGTGGTGACATCAGCTTGGAATACCCTTGCTAGCCTAGCAAGATAACATCTTCTTAACAGCAATTATTCGTTGTGTTTTTGCACAGTTGTATGTAGTGTAGCACTCAGAACGTTGGAAAGCTTCGAAACAGAATCTCTCGGACCCATCTTTCACGTCAATGCCTTGATAAAAGTCAATATTCTGTTTTGAACTCTGAACGCAGCATTTACTGAACACTTTACATTCATTTCATTTTGAAGGCTCGTTAAATGCTTTATCAAAGTGTTTTCTTCGAAAGCGGGAGCAACAAATGCCGGAGAGTATAATACTCTTTGCAGAAGTTCTGATACGACACTAGGAAAAGGCATTCAAGTGTGCGCTAGCAGAACAAAATACTACATTTACCTCTCTGGCTGTCAACTCCTAACGAACGAAACAAAATCTTTCAGTTTTCAGGCACTCGCAGGCTGTAATGGTTTGATGATATGATGATTGGAAAGTAATTAGATCCAATAAATCAATGAAATAAACATTGCATCAGTCCCAGGAGCTCCGTTCAAAATTCTTCGTCAGGATTTGGATTCTGATATTTCAGATAGGAGACTTCCAGCGGCGTATTCAGACGCCTATTGAGGCCTGCCAACGAGTTCGGCGGTGAAGGGCAATGAGTTCTCTGTAGCACGCGTCTACTAACGGTGTTGATTTCTGTGTTTCGGCATGAGTGTTCATAGAACCAATTGCTCGATAGTGACTGTCTGGTAATAATAAATTTGTATAATAAATCGGAAGGTCAGAATAAATGACTAGTACGCTTATGAAGTTAGAAATTTTTGACTGTTGTCTAATAAAAGACTATGGTCGATGGGTATTGTTTCTGTATATTTTCTTAATTATTCTGCCCGATTTTGTGAAATGCTAATAGACTAGCAGGACCTATTACAGCATGTCCTAAAGTGCGTTCTGAATATTCGACAGATCTCCGCATTCGCCACTGCTAAAAGAGTTATTCTATAAACAAAGATAGGTTTCTGCGTGCATATACCGCTTCCGCGCTATCATACTCATTTATTTTACGTTTGTGTACATTAACAAAGTTGGCAATGAATGCTGCGACCGAAAAAAGTAGAGATAAATACTACCACATAAACACATATCTCTTTGCTCACAGAATGCTTATATGGTTAATTGTTTGCAAAAAAGCTTGAACTAAAATATCCTAATGGCTTCCTGTATTCTCTGTCTCTTGAACGCACAGATTTCAGCTGTCCCGTGAAAATCTTGTCCTGGCAAGTGGTTTATTCTTGAGACCAATAATTTAACATATTTAGTTGACTAAACAGCCCATGAGCTTAAATAAAGGTAATCGAATTGCTTTTGTCTAGGTATAATTCACAGAAAACATTTTACTAACCTAGAAACAAAGCCTGCCGAAGGAGCTTCTGCAAAAACGCTTCGAAGACTGATGTATTTGTTTTTCAGAGAGCCCGTGTAGGGGCTATGTAGTGCCCCCTTAAAAAGATACGCGTACTATAATGCGCACACTGCCACACCGGAATTAAACCAGGCGATGTCGTCGAAAATTCAGGCAGTGGCTCGGAAGTGTACTATGGACGATTCCTACATTTCGAACTAGATGTTGGCGCAGACACCGCAATCCACTTACTCCGCTAGAACAGAGGAGAACAGTCAGGAAGAGAATGAATGTAGAGTTGGCGTTAAATCAAGAAAAGGACTCTCCAAGGGGGTTGTTTAATATTTGCTTTTTAGCTAATGCTGTCTAGGCTGTGCAGTTTCAAAGACTGTTTTAGTGAGCACACGCCACATTCGATGATCTCTGTCTCTGACCCCCCGCCTCTCCACCCCAAAGCTTGCCTTTCGCAGTAGCGCTGTGCTATGCCCTTTCTATTCTCCTTCCCGAAGGAGATTCGAGCCATTCATGCCAGAAGCGAATAAATCTTTTAAGCAATAGGCAATGTGGTAATATAAACTCGGGAACAGTTTCTTACAGGATATTTTCAGGAGCTAAGTTGTTAACATTCAAAACTCCGAAGATGTAATAAAACACATCTGAAATGGTAAGCATCTTCTTTTGAAGTCTCTTCATGAAGTAATGAAATTCATGCAAGTATGGACACCGCTCAGGGGTGTACGTCGCTGTTGATACTGTTGGGCTCAGAGATGTAGAGCTGGTACTTTATTATTCCTTTGCACAATTTATTACGAGGTAAGGAATGAATTATGTCCAGATATTCGAAAGTAAACCGTTCGTTAATTACGGCTCTGTCTTCGGATTTGGTTCTGCCCTAGAACTTAGTATTTGCAATGAGTAAAA